>NC_018234.1:298185-332784 GCF_000227135.1 Leishmania donovani | reverse complement strand
CCGATGCCCCCTCAGCCCGCAGGGTCGAGTGTAGCGGACACTGCACACCATGCACTGTTGGGCTGATCAGTGTGCATCTCTTCGTCCAGAAGCTGTCGAGCCGCTGGTACTATCCGGTGTGAGCAAGTGTGAGCGTTATCGGAGAACGGTAAGCCTCTTTCGGGAGAGCACCAGCCCCCAGCACCTATTCGCCGACACCGAGAGTCCGCCAGCCGTACACCGAGAGCATGTTGTAGGCGTTCGGCCTCCCTACCAAGTGCGGGTCACCGGGCACCCTGAAACCGCGCTGAGGTAGCCCCCCGCATCAACCGAGAAGCAGGACGTAGTCGAGAAATAGCGAAGAGAGAACCGCAGGGGGTCGGAAGCGCGAAGGGACGGGGTCGGCGGCGCTCCCTGCAGCGTGCCCGAGAGCCGAAGCGCGTACGTGCATACAACTTATCATACGTACATGTGTATCTATACGTACTCATCACACACAACGCCCACGCTCACGGGACCAACACCTCCGCCTGTGCGGTAGGACGGGCTCCTCCGGAGTGACGCACACACACACACATAACAAGACGGAGACCAGTCCTCTCTCTTCTTCGTATGTTGTGGTTGCTCTTCGTCGTGCTCGCCTCACATGCGCCTCAGACAGCAGATCAAACGCCTCTGTGGGGCAGCGCGAGAGAAAGAAGAGGAAGGCGCGGTGGAAGGGGGCAAGGCGGAGGGTACACAGGGCAGGGTGCAGGGCGGACGCGCATCGAAGACGGAGGAGAAAGGCTCGAGAGAGATGCGCGCGCAGCGATACACAAAAATAAGAGCGCAATGCCACACAAAGGAGGGCGGGGCATGTCCGTGTGCGTGGGGAGGCGTGGCGGTGGTGGTGCTGTCTGGCCATCGTTCCTGCGCTGTGGATCGGTCATTTTCAAAGCAAGTGGGAGAGGAGGGGATGGCGCTCACTCTTCCAGGGCACAAGAGTTGCTGCTGCACGTGCGCCCACCAGCGCGACTGGCGGAACGGAGAGGGGGAGGAAGTGTCCGCAGGGCTTGACAGCACAGCCGCCCTAAATGTCCCCCAGCAGCGTCTTGATCGGCTCACCGAGGGGCACGGTGCGGCTCACCTCGTACTGCGCAGCGTTGGCTGAGACCGTTGGCAGGTCGTACCAGTAGTTCACCATGATGCAGGCGCTCTCACAACTGGCCTTCGGGGTCGTGTTCGCCAGGAAGTTTAGTCGATAAACAGTGGCGCCATTAGACACGTGAAAGTTGCCGACTGGGTCGCGAATGCGGCCATCACCACTACGCTTGGCAGTGCACAGGTACGTGGCAACGGAGTGCAGCAGGGGCGCCTCGAGGGCCATCGTGAACGCATGGTCCATCCACCATGGCTGCTGATGCCGCTCTGTCGAGGTGCTGCCCGCGGCGAACATGGCAGGATCGTCGCGCGGCAACGAGGGGGGCGAAGATGAGTCTTGGAGCAGACGCACGAGGTACTGCAGTGCCGCTATGTTTGCAGCCGCGTGGTTGCCATGACTGCTTGCGGCCGCCGCTGACATCACCGCACGCGCCTCCGCCGGTAGGGCACCGGGGTGCCGCAGGACGTAGCCGGCAATCGCCGCGCGAAGCGGCTCCAAGTAGCGCGTATCTTCCTCGGTTGCGGAGAGCTGCTTGCCAAAGATGCCGCTCGCCGTCATCGTGGTAGCTGTCGCAGCGGCAGCCGCCAGCGCAGCCACCTTATCAGCCAGCCACTTGACGTAGAGTGGGATGGGTGAGAGGGTGCTGAAGGTGTGGATGGGAGTCAAGCTGCGCGCCTGCCGCCGGGCATTAATGTTGCCCTCCACCTCCTGCACGACGCGCTTGATGAGGCGGTTGCCCATGTCCATGCCACGCAACGCACTCTGGGCAGAGTTGATGCTGTAGAAGATGGCGGTGTTCACGTTGCCATCTTCCGCCGCACCGGCGCAGTCAACCGCCGCCGAGGATTCCAGTGCGTGGCGGAAGTAGAGGGCCGCCTTCGACGTGTTCGCCGGGTCTGACAGCGGCGTAGGGCGACCCAAGATCTGGTCCACAGAGCTGGCGATGCCGTGTGTCAAGGCCACCTGCACGGCGATGAGCGGCTCCTCGACAACGGCGGGGTGCAGAAAGGCGAACAAGTGGCGGTGGTGAGCCGGTTGCAGGCGATGGCGCATGTCTTCGAGTCCGCGGACGAACGGATGGACAGACTCGGCACGCATGATCTGGTCCAGCATCGACGGCGGCGTCGAGAGCCACGTCAGCTCCTCCATCACCAAGTACTCCTTGGAGAAGAGGTCGTGCAAGAGAAGCGACATGGCACCATCGATTAGGCCTACCTCGACGAGACGACTACGCCACTTGGAGAGCTCGCCAGCGCAGCGACTTTGCTCCGTGGCGCTTGATGCTGCTGCTGATGGCAACGTCCCCGCAGACTCGCCAGTAGCAGGCGCCGAAGAAGACAGTAAGCTCCGCCGCTGCGGCTGCTGCTGCTGCTGCTGCTGCTGCATGAGATGTTTGATGTGTCGCTTGCACAAGCTCTCGAAGAAATGGGTCAGCTTTCGAAAATGCATGAGCCGCCGCAGGCCGTCCGGCATGGCGGCCGTGTGCCACAACCACGTGTAGTAGAGAGGAGAGCCGGCGTTGCGGGCCTCGAAGCAGCACTGCATGACCTCCCCCTTAGTCTTCATGAGCTTCTCCATGAGCTCGCATCCGTCGATAGCGGCCTGTGCAGAGCCACAGGCAGCTGCTGTTGCCGCTTGCTGCGTTTCTTGAGCCTCCGCCTGCCGTAGAAGGGCCACGTAGGAGTCCACCTTCGCTGTCAGCTGCGTGCTTGCCTTCACGACCGCGTGCAGGTCGAAGTTGAGCTCGTTCAAGGTCGAGATGAACATAAAGAAGCTATCCTCCGTCGCGGGTGTGATGCTATCCTCTGTGACGCTGTTCTGGACGATGGGCGGCACGAGCACGTCGAAGGCGGCCCACACGCTCTCCACAATGACGCCAGGAATGCGGCCCTGATCGCTACGGATGGCGCGGCGCAGGCAGGACAGCACCACCTCGCCCGTCACCTCCCCATTGTCGTCAATCTGCAGTGGCGCGGTGAAGGGGGACGCCGACGACGATGATAACAGTGCTGCTGTTGCTCTGTGGGCGGCGAGTTGAAGCTGTGGGGTGACATGGGCAGAGGCCACGCTGCCAGTGGACTTGCGCGTGAGGTCCCACAGCCGCCGACACCATCGTGCGACACGTTCCTCGCTCACCGTGGCGCCTGGCCCCGGGAGTGGCGGGAGTGGCGGTGGCGGTGGTTCCGATCGCGACAGACGCGTAGGCGCACTGAAGTGCCGCGAGGCGTACGCCACGGTGCCGGCGGAAAGGGTAGTGCCGCCGCTAGCAGTGGCTCTGCAGCAGCCACTCGCGCCGCTGGCAGGCCGATAAACACAGCGCATCCGCGCTGCGGCCGCCGCTGTGGCAGCAGGATGCCTATACCTTGTGTTTCTACCAAGTGGTCGGAAGCGTACGCGCGATCGCATCGTCGACCTCTTCGTACACGTTCAGCAACGTCGCGCACGCCGTCAGTGAGAGTGCCGTCCTGCGTGTGCGTGTGTGTGTGTGTGTGTGTGTTGTGCGTGACGGGAGAGCAGGAAAGAGCAGGTGGTGCGTTGCTGCGCGCACACCACGAGGACAATAATGCCCTTGAGCACCGCAGCACCTGCGGGAACAGATAGCCTACAACACGCGCGCAGGCACAGAGACGTACATCCATAGATGGTCGGGAGAGACCCGAAAAATGAGAAGCGGCCCTGTTCACGCCCAGCCGGCGCAGCCGCAACACGAGGAGCAGCAGGACGGATGCAGAGAAGAGAGCACGTATGTGCGTATGAAGCGCAGGGAGGCGGAGGGGTGAGAAAAGGCGCGTGCAGAATGCGCCTTTCTGTGTACTCTCACAGGCATGCGCTGGTGACGCGATACGCATCGCACACACATACGCACACGCACACACTCAGAGAAAAAGGAGGAGGAGAATGCGTGTCTAGTAGATGGTCGCATGTGTGCGCGCCTTGCGGCAGCAGAGTGTCAACGATCCCCATCGTCACACGTGCACCACGCGCGAACGCACGATGGTGGGCGGTGAGGAAGGAACGTCGCGGCAAGCAGTTGGCGGAATCCAGAGAGAGCAAGCGAGCGAGCGAGTTGGCGGAGAGGGGAAGGGTCACGTCGACGAGTGTTAAAGACACATAAACATATGCGCAGACACACCACTTAAATTTCCGTCGTTATCGACGCTACTTTACGCGTTACAACGCACTCCAAGTACTGGCGCCCACACAAGAGAGGGATAGAGAAGAAGACAACGTCGGCAGCGAGTCTCTGGTGTCGGCAGCGGTATAGGAGAGCAGGAGAGGGTCCGCAAATGAGGAATGTTCGCCGCCTCATGCCCCTCGTCCCCCCTCTGAGATCCTTGGCAGAGCTGTACTTCACAGCTGCCATGCCTGCAGCACTGCGCGCTGCCCGTCCGACAAGCCCTGCTGCTGCTGCTGCTGCTGCCGCCATGCCTGCGGGTGAGCTTGCGCGAAGACTGACGCGCCCTGCTGCACCAGGCGCTGCTTATCAGCATCCTCCACGGTTGCCGCGGCGAGCACGTTCGCGACGGCACCGACCACGGACGGTAACCAGCTCGACACCGCTGCGGTCGAGGCGGCATGGTCATTGCCCAGCAGATAGCACAGTGTCCGCACCGCGTTCGGGTTCTCTGCTTTATCTATCTTCATAGGCAGGTGCGCCATGAGGGGAGGGATGACCTGGTCGATGGGCAGCAGCGACAGCGGAAGGCAGCGGACGAAGGAGCAGGTGGCGCTGACCGCGTTGTCGACCGCCTCCGGTATCTCGTCCTCCTCGTTGCCGACTATGGACCAGAGGGCCTGGAAGCACTGCGGCACGACGGCGGGCTGCTGTGTGAAGAAACTCGGGCAGCCCTCCACAAGGATGCGTAGGAGATACGCGCTGTTCGCCTTTGCGGTGGACTCTTCTGAGCCTGCCATGACGCTGAAACTCAGCTGCGCGGCTGTCTCGACGAATGGCGCCAGCAGCTGCTCCGACGCCGGCGACGCAGCACCATCGCCATTGGTGTCGACGGAGCCGTACGCCTGCAGCACGGTGGCGAGGGTGCCCACGGCGGTCACGAGTCCTTCCGGGGGCCGCGTCCCCACGTCGGCGTGCATGGCGAGCAGAGGGACCAGGTAGGGCATATAGGGCTGCAGCAGCGCGCCGTACGCCTTGGCAACGCTTTCGAGCATCTCCGCGGTAGCGTCCAGGACGACCCCGTCGTGGTCTTCGGGCAGGTGGACGCCGCGCTTCACCATCTCTGGTGCAACAAGCATGTACCACGGTGGCAGTGCAGCCGCGGACGGCAGCGGCGAGGACGGCGGAGCAGCCGCGTCACCGTTCTGCTGATGCTGCGCCATCGCAGCCATAATCGCGGAAGCCTGCGCCTCAGCCGCCTCGTCCGCGCGCCGAAAGAACGGGTCTCTGCCCTGCAGGTAGTGTGCTCTGTCCGCACTTGTAGAGTCACCCCTCTGCTGTCGCAGCTGCTGGTACTGCTCATAGCTCATATTGTCGGCGCCGTCGTCCTCGCTGCACTCGTCGTCGTCCTCAAGCTCGTTGCCGCGGCGCTGGCACGGCATCGTCCCGCGCAGCAGCTGCACCACATCCCGCAGAACGGCATCCGGGCCCTCGATGGCGCACTGAGTGCCAAAGTAGTCCATCACAATCGACACCGCTTCGCACGCGGCGCCGACGACCTCGCTCTCCGCGTCCTCCTCCTCTATCGTGCGAAGCAGTAGGTTCAGCAGCTCATCAATGCGGTCGCGAACCGGCAGCGGTAGAACATCTTGCACGAGGCTGCCGCTGCTGTCAGCAGCACCGGTGCGCCTCGCCACGATGGCGGCCCGGCTGCGCGCCTGCATCGCCTCTGCTGGGAGACCTGCAGACGCCTTAGCGAGCTTCGCCAGCGCGATGAGGGCGTTGGAGCGGATGTTCGGGTAATAGTGCGAGTCCAGCCCCGTCAGCGCCTCCCAGCACGCTGTCGTCTGCGCCTCCCCGAGCTGGCCCATCATGACATCCGCAAACACGCCGACGCAGTACACGGCAGAGGACTTCTCCTCGACGTCAGCGGTGCGCACGCGCAGGTGAATCTCCTCCGCGTCGTCGCCTCCGTCCTCGTCGCTCTCGTCATCGTCTTCGCCGTTGTCCTTCCAGGCAGCAAAGGCAGCAAGCGCATCACCGCTGCCGTCGCTGGCCAGCGGATGCTTGTTCTTGTACACTGCCCGGTCCTCGGTGATCGTCTCTAGGGCGCAGTGGATGGAGTCACTCAGGTACGGCGCGAAGTCCTCGCGAAACAGCTCGCACATGTTGGCCAGGAAGCCGAAGCTCTGCTCCCGCAGCGCTGCGTGGCGCGTCTGCAGGTTCGCCACGACCTCCTGCATGAAGAAGGGAAAGTAATTGGCAAAGGCGGCGCGGCCCATCGCGGAGCCAATGACGCCGACTGTCTCGGTCACCTGCGCCCGGAGCGCCATCGTCTCCGGGGTCTTCAAACCAAAGGGCTGCCGCAAAACCTCGAGCAGCTCCGGCCCGCGGCTCGCGAAAGCAGCCGAGTGAGCCATGCCCATCGACGAGAGCACGCCGCACAAACGGCACTGCGTCTCCAGCGAGCTGATCGGGATCGCCGCCATCACGGCCGGCAGCAGCGTCGGCACGTAGCGGTCGAGGTTCTCCTGCAGATTCTCGCACAGGGTGTCCAGCGCCTGGGCGACGCGGCGGCGCACAAGGTCGCTCGTGTCCTCCAGCAGCGGGACTACCATCGGCAGTAGCTTTTCGTGGTGCAGCAGGATTTCGGGCTGCAGATGGCCGCAGAAGGATGAAAGGGCAAAGGCGGCGGCCTCACGAGGAGCCGGATCCGCGTCGCACAGGAAGCCGCGCGTCACCGTCAGCACATACCCGACACGGCGACGCAGATAGCTAGCGTGTCCCTCGGCAAGGCAGGCAAGTGCGATCATCGTGGCCTTGCGGGTGCGGGCGTCCACGCTCGCCGGCGCGTCCGTCACCCTCGAAATGTACGGCAGCAGCACCGCCGTGAACGCCTTGCTGGGCACGGTCGTCGCAAGCGCGCTCAGCAGCTGGCAGCCCACCATGCAGGCGGACGTGGCGTGCAGCATGTCCACATCGTCGTCGCTGCCGTCCACGTCCTCGTCCTCCACGCCGCCGCTGCCCTGGTCCGAGATGGAGATGGTGTTGTCCTCCGACATGAGCCCGAGGCACACCTGCACCAGCGGCTCCAGCAGGGCCGGCGCCGCCACAAATTTTGGCTTCAGCGTCGCCAACTGCCCCAATGCTGTCCCACAGTTCTCGCGGACGCGAGGGTGGTGCTGCGGGTTCGCCACGAGTCGCATCAGCGCCTGCGCTACATCCTGGACCAACGCGCCGTACTTCTTCACGGGCAGGTCATCGAAGAGCTGCTCAAACAAGTCGAGAACGCTGACGCACAGCGGGACCTTGGCCTCCGTCACCGCGCCGCTCTCCAGCAAGCCAATGCAGGTAGGTACTAGGTGCGCGAGAAACGCGTTGCGCACCGTGGGGTGCTCGTGCAGGGTCGGCAGCAGCACCATAGCCGCCTTCACCGCCGCGGCCTGCACCACCGTCTCGTTGTCGTCCAGGCCGCGCACGACAGACTCGGCCGCCAGCCCGCTCAGCGCGTTCTCCTCCGTGAACACCTCGCCGAAGCTGTAGAGCAGCACCATCGCCAGCTCGCGCATCTCCACTCGCGTGTCGTCCGCGGCAGCACGGATCGCGTGCTGCAGCTCTGGCCACCCGTCGCCGCCACGGTTGGCGTCTGCCTTTGCCAGTCGAGTCACGACGTGGGCGATGGCGAAGCGAACCGGACGCGTTGTCTCGTCACCCAGCCGCTGCAGAAGCAGGTGTCGCAGCTGATGCTGCTGCTCCGTCGTCAGCACACGCCAAAGAGAAAAGATGCGCTTGCGCAGCAGCACAGCCGCCATCTGGCGAACGCCGGCCGACGCCGTGGGCGGCGTGCCATCCGGGGTGCCGCACAGGATCGTCACCAAGTGACCCACGTTTGGGGGCTGCTGGAGCGCAGTTGTGAGCTCGGCCTCGTTGCGGCGGCGCTCGGCGTTGTCGGCGCCGTGCAAAATCTTCGCGATGATGGTGCACAGCTCGTCGGCCGTGTAGAGAGGGTTGCCGGTCTGCATCGCTTCTCCCTCAACCTCGACGGGCCACGGGCGTAAAGTGGGGTAGGGAGGAGGCGGTTGAAGGGCCCGCGGCCTCGCACACGGAGGCGGTGGCGCCCTGCAGGTTCGCTGAACCACCGAGATCCTCTTCGGCGGTAGTGCACGAGAGTGCCGCGCTGCTTGATGGCGATTGCTGCGAGAGCCGTGCGCGCGGGCCTCGTGCCTGGGCAGGTTGAGGCACAAGCAAGCCGGCGAGCTTCACTAAGTGCTAGGCTAAGTTATACACAGAGAGAGAGAGACAAGAGGCGAAGCCCCGAAGATGGCGAGTAGGTTGAGAAAATACGTGAAACGGGGGGTGAAGCGTCACGGGCAAGTCGATCCCTCCTCCGCCTACGCCTCCCCCCTTCCCCAGCTTCAGGAGGAAGGAGATGGGGGTCAGCCCAGGATGGCCGCGCCGGCGTTGTAGTCGACTTAGTTGCCCCCCCCCCCAGCTCCGCCAGCAGGAGCGAGTGCCTTGCACTTCTCCCCCTCCCTCTTAGAGCGCGTTCCGGTGGAGCGGAGGGGGCGGGGGTAGAAGGCAGTTTCCACGAAAGAGCTGCAAATATTACGCAGCTGGTGTTTCTTGCGTGAGGGTGTGCATCACTGTTGCTCGAAACGTGTTGTTGCCTGCATACGTGCACACATGCATGCTGTGAAGTGCACAGGCGCACAAACAACGCCAAGTCACGCAAGCCGCCTGCGGCGAAAACGCTGTCATGAGAAGCGAGCTCGCATGCACGCTTACCGCAGGCAAGACGGCATCCGTGCACCTGGCACGCACCGAAGTAGCGTCAAGCCTGGCGTAAAGCTGCATCATCGACTTTGCATAAAACGCCTCACTGATGCGCACGGTCGCTGCTGCACTGGCTGAGACAGGCGCGCGCAGAGACAGACAGAGAACACACGCAGCGGCAGTGGGCGGTGCCTGTTGCGCAAAGGCGAGTCAAGAGAACAGGCGTGTCGCAAAGCCGTGTGCACCATCCATCCACGAAGCACGCGCATGCGCGGAGATCATCATCAGCGCAGTGGCACCTCCTCCCCCTCGCGCGGCTGCTGAGCATCGCCTCCAGCCAGTAATACGCTGGGTAGGGCATTGCGCATGCTTCGCAGGCACTGCCGAGCGCAGAGCAGGCATTATATTGCATCCACTTGCTCTACAGCGCTGCTGTCCACCAAGTGACGCAGTGCGCGGCCGACGGCGCCCCTAGTGGCACCGGGGACAACGCTTGCCCCACAGCACTGCAGCAGTGCTGAACCTACGCCAGACGAACCTCCGCGCTGCCGGCGTTGGAGTCATATCACTGCAGTACCTCTGCGTGAGCGAGCATGCCTAACTCTAGCGGGAAGGAAGGAGAGGTTGAGTGCATCGGCTGCTGTGCATGATGGCACCCGTCTATGTTTCCTTCCCACATGGCACCGGATGCGGCCGCCGGCTTCTGTGGTGATCCTTTAAGTGCCCTGTTTCTTCGTTTTTTTTTGGGCGACTCGCCTCCTTCGGGAGTTGCGTTCTTCTTGGGTGACGCATCCACCAGCGGGCGTCGTTCCTACCCTGTCGGCCGTTGCGGCGTGGCATCACGCGCCATGTCCGAAGACGTGCAAACGTATGCGTATGTGTATGTATGTGTGCTGGGCGATCTGCCTCGCCCTTTTTCTGCTGCCTTCACGTTGCTCGTTCCCTCTCCTCCTCGTCGCAAAGTCCTACACAGATGCGCCTGCGTGCATCGGTGCGAGTAGTTGAGCTTGTGCGTGTGTGCACCTCAGTGAGCTCGGCATGCACGTGCGCATGTCCGTCCACTAAACGCGTGCACGTGTGTAGTGGACGGACAGAAAAGGGAAAAGATCTAGAAGCCGCAAGTGGTACACATGAGTGAGCTTGCATGCATGTGTGGGCGTCTGCGGGTGTGTATGTGCAGGGGAAGGCAAGCGAGAAGCGCGGAGCACATCATCTCCTCTTGGGATTCAAAGGCGTTGATGGCACAAGAGGCACCGCAGCAGCCTCTCTCGGTGATCTGCTCAGTCTGGCAGCATGTGCGCGCCATCTCTAGGCAACGCCGCCACTCCTCCCTCCCTCCCTCCCTGTCAACGTTGCACGCTGGCATGCTTTGATCATGGTGCGTGGGTGCGCTGTCGCTGGAGCTGCAGCCGTCGCTGCTGCGCGTGGTGCAGCGCTGCCTCCTCTTGCTGAAACCGCTGCTGCGACTCCGTGTATGGGTCTAAGGCTGACGATGGAGGAGGCGAAGGCGGGAGCGCAGGCGGCGGAGCAGCGACGGCAGTGGGGGCCAGTATGTCGGAGCGAGTGCTCGCCAAGCAAACGGATGAGGCGACGGACGCTGGGAAAGGAGGAGGGTTGGCACGATGCGCGTCATCTGGCACATTTTCCAGGCAGAAGGTACAACCGCTGCGCGCGTCGGCCTCGCCGTCGCCTTCGAGGCCGTCGCGGATTGCCACGTGACGGGTACGTGGCGGTGACGGCCTCAAAGGCATCCGCGACGACGTCGAAGAGCGCCGCAACATTCCCGGTGCCTGATCGCCAAGCAGCAGCTCTTGCACAAGTCGCTTCCGCAAGCAACGCAGCGCCGCACTTGTCGCGCGACTCGGCAGCGCAAGTGGCTGCCCACAGGAGTCGGTCAGTGTCATGAGGATCTGATGAAGGTTGTCGAGTCTTCTAGTAGCGGCTCCTCCACTGCTGCCGTCCCTCGAGCCATGTAAGGCGGCGTCCAGTAGCTGCACGGCGCGTAGCATACGCCGTTGGAGCCGAGACGCAGCCAAGGCATGCCTTGGCGGTGGCGGTGGAGGTCGGGCATGGGAAGCCGTGGCTGACGGGCGTACTTCGGCATCAAGTGCATCCTTAGGGAAATCGGCACGGGTGCTAAAGTGGGAAGCAGCATCAGCACCGACGAGCGAGGCTATGCGAGTAGTTGGGGCTCTCAAGCGTGATGTCCGATAGCTGTTCGAGTGACCGTCGTCGTGGGGCTGCGTCGACGGCGGAGGCAGCGTTGCCGTGAACGGCAACATTGACGATACCGACGCGGACACGCCAGAAGGGGTCGCCGCTCTGTTGGAGGACGCCGCCGGATGCCGCACCTCTGCCGCGCAAGACGGCGCTACATCGGGAGGAGCGGCACACCCTTCGCAGCCCCAGTGACGACCGGCGCCGCTGTGAGGCGCTGTGGTTGTGGTGCGCCTGCCACCCACGCCTCCTGCCCCTCCTGTCGTCGCCATCTCCGCTCTTCCCCAGGCCCTTGCAATGAGATCGTCGAATGAATCGGCGCCCGCCACACGCCCCGCGGACGACAGCGGTAGCGAGTCTGAGGAGGGACGCGCCAGAACATCAGCCGCTGCCTGTGCCGAGCCGCGCTCACCATCACACACGACCCGAACAAACGTGTGAGGCTCGGCGGTGCGGTAAATGGGTGGCGCTGCTGCTCGGGCAGAGCTGTCGTGGTGCTGCCGCAGGGCCTGCAAGCAAAGGCGTGCGGATCCGTGGTCAGCGCCACAGGCTGCCGGCGGACTCGTGCGGCAGCCATTGCGGCAATCGCAAGCGCCCCGGTTCACATCACGTTCACTCAGCACTCCCGGTGGTGCCGAGGTAGGTGGCGCACGCGCAACGCTCTTCGGCGGCGACGTCACTTCAGCTGCCTCGCCGCCAGCTCGAGCCTCTGCTGCTGTCAGCGCCGACTGCATCGTCACCATCGGCGATGCGGTGAGTGGGTCGCTCGGATTGACCGTGCTGTCGACGGGTGTGTTCAGGAATGTACCGCGATCCCCGGTGCGCTGGTGCCATCCCAAGCGTCGCAGGGCTGCCTGGATGCGCCGAACTTGTTCGCGACACGCGTCAGAGGCGGACTCCATGGTGGTTGCTAGTAGTGAGCCGAGCGGCGTGCCAAGCAGTGACATCACATCCTTTGAATGCGTATCGGTATCTTGCAGGTTGGCGTAGAGGGCACTCAACGCCCTCCCCCCCCCAGGGTGAGGAGCGGAAGAGCGAGAAGAGAGATCTATGCGAATAGAGGCGCAAAAGCTGCTATGCGTCGCCCCCTGCCGCACCTTCACGATTCAGTGCCTCCAAGCACGCACGCACGCTGGCGGATGGCGGAGCAGAGAGACGTCTGCTCAGGCCGACAGCATGAGACGAAGTCAGCATACGAAGAAGCAGGGCGTAAAAGAGACGGGCGGGTGCAAGAGAAAGATCGGGATGCGGGGCACAGCAAGGCAGCACATATGTGCGTGGCGAGCGCGCACACACAGGCACAAGCATGCGGAACCAAAAGGGGAAGGTGGGGGGGGGGTCATCGGCTTGGGTACGTGCGAGTGCCGCGACGGCCCTTGGCAAATATTGGGCAGAATCACCACTACTATGGCCACCCCTTGCACGTTCTCCGTTCTGCACGTCACCCGCCTCTCCTCCGAATCCCCTTCCCTTCTCCACCGCGTGCGAAAAAAGGGGACACGCCGGCGTACACCCCCCCCCCCCACTGCGCACAGGCACATCGGCGCACGACTCTCTGCCTACCTGGGCATGAATGGCGGCAGAGCAGTTCAGCGAAAGGGAGAGGGAGGGAGCACGAAGTACGGAGAGGAACCGTGCAGGAGGTGGAGGGGGGGGGGGCGAGGGGGTTCGGCAAGCGAGCTGAAAGAGGCAGACGCACCTTCACAGACCGCAAACACCCGCGGCCGTTCTCCAGCCGCCCTCTCGCGCACCGCACAAAGTATGTGGCACAGCCCGCACGAGCGACAACAAAAAAGAAAAGGAAGGGAGTTGATGAGACGCGCAGAGGAAGGAAAGAGATGGCGTGTTGCTGTCAAGGTCGAATGCACGCGCACACACGTGTGATAGTTTACATCGAGAGTTTCTTCGTCATTCGCCTCTGTTCTGTTCTGTGTGTGTGTGTGTGTGCGTGTGCGTGCGCGCGCGGGAGGGCAGAGGGGGGAGGGAGGATCGTCGGCGTTCGCTCGCCTGTCCGCCGCACGCCGTTTCGCTGCTGGTGCTGCTTGACGTCAACAGAAAAGCTCACCCCCGCACCACCTCCAACGAAACAAGAGCCGAGCAGCAGGACGGAGAAGCAGTGCGCCGTGCGGTATGGGGAGAAAGGGAGGGGAAGGGGGGAGGTTCGGCTACACACACATACACATACGCATACATGCAATTGAGTGCCAGCCGCTTCGTCACACGAGTTGACCCCCTCATCGCTCCGCAGTTCGCTGTCGTGCGCACATCTTCCCGCGCCGCCTCCTCCGCTGCGCTGGAACCCTTAGTACAGCGACGTCTTCTTCATTAAGCGAAGAAACTCCTCTTCGCTCACCTCGCCGTCCCCGTCACGGTCCGCCTCGTCGATCATCTCCTGCAGCTCGGCGTCCGTCATGTTCTCGCCAAGTTCCACCGCCACTCGCTTCAAGTTTTGGAACGAGATCTTGCCAGTGCCCTCTGTGTCGAAGAGCACAAACGCCTTCAGCATCTCCTCCCGCGAGTCCCGTTGTGACACCTTGTGCTTCATAATCTGCACAAACTGCGAGAAGGTGATCACGTCGCTGGACGCGTTCACATTGCCGGCGCCCGACAGCCGCGCAGGGGTTCCTTCGCAGCCGCTGCCACCGGTGACGCTGTTGATAAGCTGCTGAAGCTCCTCCTTACGGGGCTCGAAGCCGAGCGCACGCATGGCAATGCGCAGCTCCCGCACGTCGATCGTGCCGCTGCCATCCGTGTCGAACAAGTCGAACGCCTCGCGGATTTCCTCCAGCTGGTCCTTGCTGAGCTCGGCGTTCGCATTCGATGCGGAGGTGCTCGGCCTCAAAGGCGTGGTGCTCGCGATGCTCATTGGTGCTGCGCTGCTACACTGCCTTCTACGAGAGAGAGCTGTGAGCCCTTCGGCGTGTCTTTACGTGTGGATGTTGTGCACAGTAGCGATGTACGTGGGAGGTGGAAGGGGTGGGGTGGGAGGGCGAGGTCGGGAGAGGGAGAGAAGGGGACGGTTTGACTACCGTGGCTGATCAGCTCTTCTCAGCTTGTCCCGTATGTGCGTGTGCATACGCAAGAGAGGAGGAGGAGAGGCACCGTCGTACGTGTCCACACGCACGCGCATACACGTATACAAGGTGGTGAGAGAGGGCGGGGAGGAGAGGACGAGGAGGAGAGGACGGAGGATGGTCGTGCGTTTTCAATCCTTGTGCGCGCGTATGACCGCGCGTGCCTATGTCTGTGTGCGACAGGTAGGGCGGGTGTCCGAGAGAGCCGGAGAGAGCGGGTTGGCCACGACCAAGGGGTTGCGTTGAGGCGGCACACGCACGTGTCCATCAGATGGTGCATCGCAGAGAAGCATAGCGCATGGATGTGCGTGGGCGGGTTAGGGAAGAGGAAGTCGCTGCATGAAATGCGTGTTGCGTCGGGTCTTACGCGCGTTAAGCAACTCATTCTCTTGCGCCATTCTTGAAGAGTTACACAGAAGAAAAAAAAGAGCAACATACACTCATACACATGTAAGCGTGTTGCGTGCGCGCATCGGCGCACACACACAGAGACAGGCAGACAGACACATACACACACGAGTGTGAGAATGCGCGCACTTGCGCCAGCCATCATGACAACACACCGCGGCATCGGCACCAGTGAGCCCCGACCCCTCTTCAGGGCTCCTTCCCTTCCCCTCGTCCTCCTTTCGGAATCCTTCATCACGGTTATGCGCGTGCGTGGGGTCTTCATCGTTGCACTCTCTAAGGGCGGAGGCTGAGATGAGGAAGGGGGTACTTCACTACCGTCGCAGCTTGCGGCTCCGCTCCGTCCTTCTCGTCACATCCACGCGCACCGAGCTGGCGTTGCTCTCTGAGCCGGTGGTGCACGGCGACGACCGCGAGCTGCTGCGAGAGGGCAACGCAGAATCCTCTCGGCGGTCTCTCTGCACCTTTCTCTGACTATCCTCATCCCCCGCCTCGCGCTGGCGCTTCTTCATGTCAACCTCCGACGCCGGCGGAGGTGGCGAGGACGACTCGCGCAGATGGGAAAGTGCCAAGCGCTCCTCCAATGACGTGACGTTCCGCTGCTGTGGAAACAGGATGGGATCGCCCTCGCGTCGCCGCAGCCGTCGCGCGCGCCAGCTGTGCGCCACACCGTCACAATTGCCCTGCAGCATCGCCGCGTCCTCATCGCGCCGGAAGTCTTGAACCTCCTTCATGTACGCCGGCATCTCGGCGTTCAGTCGCTTGTACGCCGCGGCCACGGCCCGCCGACGGTACACCATCTCCGCATCGGCGTGGAAGATGCGCGAGAGCAGCGTCGGACGGCGGCTGATGTCGTTCGAGGACGGCGATGACGGAGACGATGACGGCGCAGGCGAAGACGGCTGCGCCGCGTCCGCCGCGGCTCTGTCGAAGTCGGTCGTCAGGGCAAGATAGGCGTAGGAGAACATGGCGGAGAGAGAATGGAAAAACCGCAGTGAGCTGGCGGCGTTGTTAGAGGCGTCGACCGGGTCCTCTATCCACACCTGCGCGGGGCCCATCGGGCCGCGCGGGGGGCTGGCCAGCACCGGTGACTGCATCCGACCGCCACAGTCGGCACGAATGCGGAAGTCGCCTTCGTCGTGGACGTTCGCGGCCATCGCGTCATCGATGTTGCTCGGCACAGCGTAGTTCGCCAGGCACACAGCTACTCTTCGGTAGTTCCAATGCTGACCGCACATACGAAAGAAATCGACTAGTAGCCTGCCAAGCCCCGTCATGGTCCGCTTCTCCGGCTGCGTTGTGTAGATGGGGTGCTGCCGCAGGAAGGCGACGACGAGCAGCGTGGCGGCGTAGCTGCCAAGGCCTCCGTAGTACGGCTCATGCATGCCGCGCTGCATGACAAAGTATTTCACGACCAAGGTAAGCGGCAGTGCCTCTGGGTACATGTTCATGTACTGCACAATGCACTCCGAGTTGCGCTTCCCGTCCACGGCGCCAACACTGATGTCGACGTCGATGAGCGAGCCCTTGTGGACGAACTTGATGAGGGGCACCTTCGTCTTGAGAATCACCTGCGGATAGACGTTCTCGCACAGGCCCGCGCTGCTGATCTCCTTTGCCAAGCTGGTGAGCGCCTCCTCCGCCGGCACCGGCACATCCAACAGTGTGATGTCAAGGTCCGACAGCGGCAGCAGCAGGTGGGTGTACATGCTGCCATAGACGAGTACCGAGCTGCCAGGCCACAGCCGATCGACCAGCCGGCCAATATCCTTCTCGATGTAGCGCCGCATCGTCACCTCCGCCTCTGTCGGGCGAAGGTAGTCGACGAGGTCCGTGACCTCCTGGTGGAGGGCGATGAGGGGGCTGGCGCTACAGTAGCCGCCGTGCTGCTCCATCCGCGCGATGCTCCACAGCGGCACCACCAACACACGATCTTGCTCCGTCTGCTGCGGTGATAGTGGTGTCTGGCGCCGCTGCTCCTGGCTGCGATAGGATCTGCGGTCGTTCACGTTGCGTTTCTCGCCGTGAGAGGGAGAAGGCTGCAGGTGCACGGTCGCCTGCAGTGCATCGGCGTCGAGCGCCCTACTTCCCGTCGCGGAAGTGAGTCGGAAGTTCAGGTAGTCGCCTGTGAGGCCATCGTGCTCCGCCTCCACATCCAGCTGCTCCTCGTCCTCCGATAAGGGTGTGAATGGGTTCACGGAAGCTGCCTCAGCGCCGGCACCAGCAGCAGCAGTGCGCCCCGCAGGCGTACTCACAGGCGGGGAGCCGCCACTGAGAGCCACGCCCGCAGAGCCCTCATCTTTGGAGGCCGCCTTCTTTGCGTTTTGCGGCCGCTTGTACTGCGAGGCCGTGCGATCCTCCGGCACGTACTCGTCGCTATCATCGCCGTCGTTGTCAGCGGCAACAGTACCGATGTCCGCGTCGGCGCCTGCGCCGTCGCTGCCGCTGTCCTCGGCAGAGTCATAGGTTTCGGGACGGCGCTGACGGCGTGCCTGCCGTGGACCCTCCGTCGCAACAGTGTCGAGGCCGTCGCCGCTGACGGAGCTCACCGTCTTCGCTGCAGCACGTGCTGGCACGACTCGGTCTTTGTCCTGCCGAATTCGATCCGCTGCAGCGGCGGCACGGTGGGCGCCAAGCTGCGCCTGGTGACGACGAAGCTTGTCCGCGACGTGCGCGGCGATCCGAGGCGTCTCATTCCTCGCGGCGGGATCCTCCTGGAGCAGGAGCCAGTCCTCATCAAAGTCGTCCCGCTTGCTCTGAAAGCGCGCGAAGATGTCTAGCGTCGGTATCGTCAGTGTCGGCGTCGGCACATCCATCATCGTGGCGCTCGCACTAGTCACAGGATTACCCGATCTCCGCGGCTCATCTCGCGCAACTGGTGTTGTCGGTGACGTCAGAGATGGTGACAAGGACGCAGCAGCAGCAGCAGTGGCGGCGGCGGCGACGGATGCATCATGGCCGTTGACAGCAGCAGAAAGACCTGGTGCTTCGGGAGTGACAGCAGCACTTGACGCGCCAACCACGGTGCTCTTGGAGCTCACGACACGGCCGCCACGGCGCTTCATGGCAATGTGTGCGAGCACGACGAAGACGCGGGAACAATCAGGGCTGCCGATCTCACGTCGCCCTCCTTATATACTTTTCCTTCGTGGAACACGCGTGAAGAGTGAGACAGAGAGAGGGAGGGCAGGAAGCGAAGGGCGTCGATGCGGCCACGCAGACCAAGAAAGAGGGAGAGAAAGGAATTGTATACGCGCGTGATTGCACGGCTGGCGATGAGGGGAGCAACGCCGCGGTGCGACAACAGAGATGCGGATGCCCGTGCGTAGGTAAGGGAAGGGAGGAAGGGGGAGGGGGTGCGGATGATTGATGAGAGCACTGTCGCATACGGAGGCGTGTATATGAGGGTGTCGGTGTGCTGGCCTTCCCCGCGCGACTCGCACCCTCGCCCTCCAGCTCTCAGGCGCGGAGAGACCGGCACGCCCACACGCACACGCTTCCTCTTCCGCACCAGCACCGCACAAACTCCGCTGCGCACCACCAATGACGACAGAACGACCACAACTGTGCAAGAGCCACAGACGAACGGAGGGTGAGACAGACGCGCAGAGAGACAGGCACGGGACAGGCGCCCCTGTCTCCCGCCACAACGCGGTGCGTCTTCCTCGTGGTAAAACCTCTTCTTCTCGTCCTGCGCAGTTCTCGTTCCTTTTTTAGCGCTTGAGCCGTCCGCGCCACGTAGAAAAGCACGGCCACAGATGTGGAGGCGCGGGCGAGACAACGACTACGACAACACGGATGCGCAGCAGAGAGGATGTACGGGCACGCGGCACGGATATGATGTGGGTGCCGGTCTCGGTAGGTGTCGGGTACCACGAAGAGAATGTGCAAGTCCCGTCCGCGAGAATGACCCAAAGAACAACGAAAGATGATATCAGAGCCAGGCAGAGTTGCAGTGGGGCACAGAAGGGGCGAGGGGAGAGTCCATCAGCCCTCGGTATGCCGGGCAAGCACGGAAGAGCGCGGCATATCCCAGTCACCGGGAGGGGGAGAGGTGATGAAAGACCCGCACCCGTATTAAGGCGGCGCCAGGCGGCGAGGGCGACCGCATCACACAAACGCAGACACGCGCCGCACGCTGGCGGAGATGGCGCAGTTTCGATCACGTCATAGCGTGAAGGGGCGGCGGCGGCGGCGCTCACTCTACACTCGGCGTGCGCTCAGGTCAAGCGGGAGGAAGTGGGGCACAGAGAGGAGGAGGTCGAGACGACGACGGAGCAGACGGCGCTGGCCTGCCGCGCACGCGTGTGACGGACTCCTCATTGCCCTGCGTTACGCGTTGGTTTCTGTGCAATGGCATCCGCCTTGTGCTTTTCGCTCACGTTGTAGTACACAACTGATATACCGCATCACCGACCGAGACGCAGACGGGCACACACCGAGGGAAAAGGCAGCGTGCTGCAAGACGGGCGTGGGAGAAGAGCGGCATGATCGAGGTCACGTCACAGGCACATGCTAGCCTATACGCAGACAAACAAAGGCAGCTTGCATGACGCCATGCACACACGCGCCGCGGACCAGTGAGCGCGACACACACGCACACACATGGAAGGGGAGGCACGTGCGTTGCACAGCATGCATCATCAGACAACGCTATCGAAGCCCTGGCGGTAGTCGGTGAGAGAGCGGGGAGGGGGGCCTGAGAGGGAAAGAGAAGCGGGCAGGCACAGGAGCACGAGGAGTGGCCAAGAGCGGTCACGCGGGAGAGAAAGACCCCTCGCGCACGCACGCACACATCGGCCCGCCAGGCGAGGAAGGGGATGGGACGGCGGCAATGAATATGTGCATCGGCCGCTTGAGAGGGCATCAAGAAGGCAGCATCGGTGCAGTCGCCCTTCCTGCTAGCCACCACCGTCACCACGGTAAAGAGGCTGAGGAAACAGAGAGCGAAACAGCGTCCGCGCCTCAATGCACGCAGCATGGGGACAACACGCCGAAAGAAAAGGGCCAGACGCGCCACGCCCCCACATCCGCTGCGTGACGACACCCGTTGCAGTCCCTCCTAGATATCATCCTTGCAGAGAGTCAGGAAGGGATGGCGGAGCAGCTCCGCCGTGCTGCTGCGGTCCTCTGGTCGCACCCTCACACACGCGGTAACGAAGTCTTGCAGCGCCACGTAGAGACGCATAACGTGGCGTTGTTCGCGGAAGAAGCGCTCTTCGTCGGGGGGGTTCGATTCGCCGAGCTGCAGTCCCGCGGTCATCGCAGAGGCGGCACGCGCGAAAGACGAGGATGTCGTGCCGCCGCGAGTGCTAGTGGCAGGGGTACGCACCGAAGCCGGCATCTTCGCGGTCAAGGCCGACGAGGAGCGCGGCGTGGCAGTGGCTTCGCAACCGTAAGTGCCGTGATCAACGCGCCGGCGCTGTGAGCAGGGCTCATCAAGCGTGTCCGAAACCGCGTTGTCAAGGTCGCCACCGACGACACCGCTGTCGCGGTCAACGCCGCTGACTTCACGGTCCTTTTTCGACGCTGAGCGGCTGCGAGGTGCTTGAGCAACGCCGCCCGCCTCCATAGCGCACGCTGCCACATCATCCTGCTGCTTCTCAGCATCAACCGTTGCCGACAAGCCTTCCCGCACCAGCCACTCTCTGGCCTCCTCCGCCCACGCGCGTATGAGCGGCGGCAACGGCAGCTCATCGCGTGCCGAGCCGATCCGGTACAACACTCGCAGCTTGTCCTTCGCAATGTGCCGCCACGGGGCGCAGCCGGTCGTCATCTCCATCACGACGCACCCCAGCGACCACACGTCGGCGGGACTGCCGATGGCATGGCTCTCGAAGCGGATCATCTCTGGCGCCATGTAAAGGGCCGTGCCGCGAAGTTCAGTGATGGCGTCTCGGTCAACCAACACTGGATAGGGGGGTGGCGAAAAGGCGTCGTCGAGGTCGCCGTTGGCGCCTCCCCTCACCGCCTTATCCATCCCTGCCAGTCCCTGTTGCTGCGGCGGCGGCGACGCCGGTGGCGGTGGCTGGAGGCGCATAGCGCACCCGAGGTCCGCCAAGCGGCACTCGTCGTCGGCCGCGACGAGCACGTTCGCCGTCTTCACATCGAGGTGGGCGTAGTTGTGCTGATGCAGGAAGCAAAGGCCCTCGACGATTTGTTTCGTGAAGCACTGTGCCTGCTCAATAGACAAGGACGGCATCTGCGGGTGTAGCGCCTCGCTCAGCGGCATCATGTCCAACGCCGAGCTGGATAAGGCAACGGAGCTGGCTGCCGAGGAGACGGAAGCGGCGGCGGTAGAGAGGCAGTCCCCTTCGCGGCGCGCAGGGTACTCCTCACCCTCGGCGCTCTCCTCTCGGTGCGTGCGGACTTGCGGAGAGGCGTGGCCTGTGGCTGCGGCCTCCTCTGCCTCCGCCCTCTGAGCATGCCCCGCCGCAGCGGAGCCGCCATCTGCGGCCTGCTGCTGCTGCCGCTGCTGCTTTGGCGAATTCGTTTTGGGGGCGGCAGCGGCCTCGGTGTGGCTCTCGCGCACCTCGCGCAGACCCCGAAGTGGGGAGCGCGCGCTCAGGCAGCTAGCGTCTTCGTTTACGCTCTCGGTGTGCCGTCGCCACGCCTCCACCGCAGCGACTGGTGGGCTGCCATTTGCGTCGAAGTGGCAGCCCGCGCTACGGTCGGCAGGGGCAGTCGACGGTTTCGGGGTAGCATCATCCAGGGCACTGCTAGTGTTCCACACAGCAGCATCGGTGCTGTTGCCTTCCATCATGTAGTCCAGCAAGGACCCGTGCTGGCAGTACTCGAGGTACATGAGAACCGAGTGGCCACGCTTCTCCGCACCGAAGAAGCCCACAATCCACCGCACGTGATGACGCGCCGCAAGCGTCAGTACCTCCAGCTCCAGCTCTAGCTGCTTCAACCGCGTTCGCAGCTTCCGATCCTTCGCGTCGAAGACGATCTGCTTCGCTGCCAGCACCTGCCCAGTCTCTGTGTTCAAGCACTCGTACACCTTGCCGCAGGCGCCACCGCCGAGGAAGGCGCCAATCGCCATCTCGCCGTTGCGCCCCGCGACACCCCGCAACCGAGGGCCATGCTGCGGCTCTGTAGGCGGCAACGGCGCAGCAAACGGGTTTACCTTACCGCTGGCGGTGGTAGTCGACGCCGCCGCGGCGTCGCACGCGGGGCTACCGCTCGCTGAACCAGCTGCCGTCGCCCCCGCTGCCGGGGAGCTACAATACTTGAGGCTGCCGCCAACGCTGATGCTGCTGCGCGGCGCCGGCCTCGGTCGCCCGCCGCCTGTCCTCGCCGCCTGCGCGAGACCAAGCGTCGTCGACGCGTTATCGTTGTCCTCTGCATCAGATGCTTGATGCGGCTGCGAATGAAGCAGTGACTTCCCCATCATGGTGGCAGTAGCGGGACGCGCAGGCGGCGAGCTTACGGCGAATGCGTGAGCGGCCTCACCACCACTGACGCTGCGCGAGTGCGCCGGTGACGCGGCACCAGAGGCACTCAAGGCTAGCGTCGCCGTCGTGGTTGGGCGTTTCGTGCGGGCGGCAGCACGCACGGTTGTGCCGCCGGAGAGAGACGAGAGGCCCGGGATTGACGCGCCGGCGTCACAGCGGCGCAGCGGCGGCAGCGCACTCGTGTTCACCGTGCGCGAGGTGCCGGTTTCGCTGTCGTGGTAAGTGAGGGAGATGGTGTACGAAGCCGAGCCATCATCCTGGTGCTTCACGGTCAAGTCGTCAACGCGGCGCTCGTTCGAGGGCTGCGTCGGCTTTGAATGGCTCAGCGGGGCTACACTGCCCACGCCGGATGTCAGGATGGCGGTACCTGCCGATGCAGAGGCCTTGCGAGCTGCGGCTGGCTGTAAGCCAGCCGTGAGACTCGACTCGGCTGCCGGCCGCTCCATAGAGCGTCTTGTAGACGCAGCTGTTGCTGCTCCTGCTCCTGTCGCCATCGGCGTGGCCGTGTGCGTCTCGTGCCCCACATCCTCGTCCTCTGCGCCCGCCCTCGAGGCAGGGGTGACGCCCGCGCCAAGACTCGTCACACGGTCCCGCTGACGCCTTCGCCTGCACTGCTGCACCTCAGTCGTGACGTCGGAGTAGACGTGGTTCTCGTAGTGGTGCGGCTGCAGCACGGAGGAGTAGAATACCCCTGACGCCGTGTCCGTGTAGTACTGCGAAGCCCAGGCGAATGGGCTGCGCATACCGCTGGCTTTCTTGCTGAGCTCTGCATTGGAGACATCTAAGGTCGTCGACGCCGCAGCAGCGCCCGTGTAGGCAGGTGACGATGGGGTGGCCAGAGGAGACGGCAGCGCATTCTCGGCGCCGGCGCCGAGCCCAGCCGACCTCCTGCTTGCCTGTAGCTGCTGTGTGTAGCGATGTTGCTGCTCTCGACGACTCGTCAACACGGCCAGCTGTTCGGCGATGGTGCAGCAGTGAGCCATGGTCGGGGGAGAAGCAGGCTCGCCAACCGACTCGGTGCCTGCAGCGTTCGGTTCCTCCGTGGACGACGCCTCTGGTGGCGCCGGGACTGCGCCACTGTCGGCCGTGGCCCCAGCGGCTGTTGCTGCGGCACGGGGTGAGGGGTGCGGCGGCATCCTTCGCTCCTGCGCAGACTCCCGTATACTCTGTTTGCACGGACCCGCACCGCTCCACGTGGCACTGCGGTCGCTTTTCTGCGAGCTGGCGGGCGTTTGACGGCAGGCACCTGAGCTCTGATGGCGAGGGCTGCCGCGCATACCCGGCTGCTGCTTATCCTCCGCCGACAGGAAGCGCGCATGAGACTCCAAAACGTGCTGCGCCGCCCCCTCCTCGCCCTCCACAGACACACCTTTTCTCCGCTGCCCGCCGCTGGAGCTGCGCCCTGCGTGCAGTGCGGCGAACGACGAGCAGGACTCTGCTGCTGTCACCCCCTCGTGCTGCTGTTGCGATCTGCACGACCCTGTGGCGCCGGCCCGCGGAGATACAGCCACCGACGACACGGCGGAGCAGCGCGCTGTGTGAGCATGGGAACCCGGAAAGGACGAAGAGGCGGAGGCCTCCAGCCGAACTGACGCTGTCGTGGCCACCAAGGTACAGATGTCTCGCTGCAGATTACGCTGCGCCACCGCCAACGCTGCTGAAGTAGCGAAAGTGTTGGTGGTAGACGCCGTGTGCACGCCGCTCCCGGCCGTCCCGGAGGTCGCCTCACCAGTGGTGGTGCTTTCCCCGGGGCCGCTGCCTACACTTCGGCTCACGCAGAAGCTGAGGTGCTGTAGCACAGGGAAAAAGAAGGAGTTAAGGAAGCGACTCGGCGGCGACGGCACCCCGGCAACCGGCGAGACGGAGAGCCGTGGCGGATGCAACGGCTGCGCGAGCGTGCTCGCTGACGTGGAGGAGGCTGCGGCCACGGAAAAGAGTTTGTGGTCGTCGCCGTACCACCGCGCCGTGCACGGCTTCCCCGTCGCCACCGGCTGCCCCGGCACACGGCTGTGCACCGAGACGTCGCTTTTTACGACGCTGCTGCGATACATGCTCTCTACAGCAGACGCGCGCCGCGTCGGTGACCTCGTCGCGGCGGCTGGGGTGACCGGCACAATCGCGCCGGGGCTCTCCCGCAGCAGCGCAGGGCTGTCGGTGGTGGTAACGCGGGAGCCATCGTACGTGCGCGTCAGTGAACCCGGCGCGCGGCGGCCAGGTGTGCCATCAGCGGCTGTACCTCCATCCTCAGCGCACGCCTCATCTCTCCCGCTGCGCCTGCGCATCTCGGGCTTCAGCAGCCCAAACACGCGCTTCCACCCGTGGGCGCCGCCGGCAAGACCCTGAAGCGCGTACGGCTCCAAGTCGTAGTAGTTGCTAAGGAGCGCCTTGGGCGTTTCTGGTGGCGGCGGCGATGGGGCGGCAGAAGCGGCTGGTGTGGCGCACCGATCATGAAACTCAGCCGTACTGTCGTGCGCCATCTGCAAGGGCG
This sequence comes from Leishmania donovani, assembly GCF_000227135.1. NCBI lineage: Eukaryota > Euglenozoa > Kinetoplastea > Trypanosomatida > Trypanosomatidae > Leishmania > Leishmania donovani. Next base: position 308,132 of record NC_018234.1, on the reverse strand, counting down.
GCGCACTACACAGGGCAAATCGCATGTCGCGGTTGCCGGAACGCGCACCAGCGTCCGCGGCGGTATCTGTGTGGAGCGCCAACGAAGGCGATTGCGCCATCACGTCCCGCTCGCGCTGACCCCCCTCGTCGAGCTCATTCTCTGATGCCGCGGTCGACGACGGGTTCTCACCAGCGACGGTGTGCGCTGCTGTGGAGCCGCAACCGCCAAGTGAGGTGCTGCGACAACAAGTTGTCGCGTCACTCCTTGCGGTGCTGGGCGACAAGGGTGAAGCAGTCTTGACGCTGTCCATCGCGATGTCGCCCGTGTGCGAAGGATCTGAGGCCTCTCCGTGCCTCGTGCACGGGTGGCCAGGAGTCGTAGACTGACTACGGTACACGCGGCTGCTGCGGCTCCGCACCTTATAGGAGTTGTACGCTACCGAGACCGTGGCAGCTGTCAGCGCAGCCAGCACCACAACTGTCACCGACACGCTCGGCGGTGCCGCCGAAGAATTTGGTGAGCCGGTGGTGGTGCTGCCACCGCCCTCGGCGACCCTTTGGCCGGTCCCCTTCGTTCCCCAGCTCCTCCACGATGAGGTGTGGTGATGTTGGGTGGCGGTCGGTGGCGGCGGCGTAGACGGCGCCGAGGGTGTCGGCATCCTCAGCGGACCACTTGACATGGCCCAGCGCCGAGGCCTTCTCAAGGAACAATAAGAGCGCTCAAGGGGAAGAAGGAGGGAAAGATGAAGAAAGAGAGCCGCGATGGCTCCGCGAAAGGAGGGAGGCAGCGGGTCCGCGACCCGGGCCCCTCCTTGCGTCTTTCGTTGCGTATTCCAGCAGATCCCACGTTGCCGGCAATTCGCTTGTTCACGGAGCGCACGCGCGCGCAAGCGGACTTAGCCTGCTTCTGCGGATCACTGAAACTCCCCGCAGGATGCTCCCCTGCACTCACCTTTCGTGGAGCACGATGCGATTTCGTATGTATGCGTGAGGGAGGAAGGAGTGGGGGGGGGGGCGAGACGGGAAGGTCGAGGGCGTGGCAGCTGCCAGCGATGTCGCGGTGCTGGAGTAGGCGTGACGGTGCGCTTGATATCTTCTGCGTAGCGTTGTGTATACACACAGATGCAGCCGTGCCCGCCTTCTCGAGCTCGAGCCTACGGTATATGTCTGTGTGTGTGTGTGTGTTGTGTGTGTGTGTGTTGTGTGTATGTGTTGTGTGAGAGACAGAGGGAGGGAGGGAGGGCGGCTCACAGACACACACGCGCACGGAACGAAAAAGGATGTAACCGCTGGAGATGAGGCTGTCGATGGTGGTGCCCTCGACCCGCAAGAACGGCAGAATCGCTTCAAGGCAGACAAGCAGCGAACATCCAATCACCTGCCTTGCACGAGTAATAAGAAACAGGTAAGGGATTAAGGAACGGAAACGCCCATCAGCACCGACCGCAGGGTCGGGGGGAGGCGGGGAGGGAGGGGAGGCAAGCAGCCGACAGATGAGCCGCGCAAGCGCACCCACGCAGGAAATTATGCACGAGAAAGGAGAGGGATGACGAAAAAAAAAAGGAAAGCAGGGCCGATACTGTCATGCAAATTGACAGCGACGATACTCTGCAGCAACAGACGTCGTGTGGGTGTGTGGGTGTGGTTGTGGGTGTGTGGGTGTGTAGGGAAGAAGAGAAGAGGGAGGGAGGGGGGAAAGAGAGAGGAGAGAGACATGGTGAGGATCATCATGGCGATCGAGCGTGTTGCCATGAAGACAGAGCAGCGAGAGGCGTGAGGAAGGAGGGGCGGCTTCTCTGTCGTCCCGATGGATTTTGCATGGCAAATCCATGGACACGATTCGCTCGCTGTACGCACCCAACGCACAACGCCACAACGTCCACTACTGAGGTTGTTGCTGCCCCCACCACCGTCACCACCCCTGCTTCGTGGTTTGTGTGCGTGTGTAGCGAGCCCCCCCGCTCGTGTCAAGCGGACCCTTGTCCCCTTCCCCGCTGGGCGTCCAATCTCGGGCGAGCGCGCAAGCGCACATAAGTGTACCCTTTCCCCTTGGCCGCAGGTGCGACATGCCCCCTTTTCATGTGAGTGCGTGTGTGAGTGCGCACGTCAGGTCTCACTTCTTCTTTTTTCATTTTAGAACAGAGGCGAAAACGAAGGGAAAGAACAAACAGAAAACGGAAAACGAAGGACGGAGAAGTGCGTTGAGGGGGCGGTACGTCACCTCCAACATCACCACGGACATCGCGGACATCACCACCACCACCACCGCAGCACCAGCGGCAAGCAAGCGTCCATTGCCATCACCATCGACAACGGCTTTCCCTCGCACCCTGCGAGTCCGAGGAAACCGGTGCCGCTCCGTGAAGGTAGGGTGCATGCTTGTCTCTCGGCGCGCGGCGGCGACGGCGACGGCGACGGCGTGGGCAGTGCAGCCTTTCGGATCATCGCCACAGGTGGACGCGGGAGGAGCTGAAGAGCGGAGAGAACGAGCGACAAGCATACTACACACAGACAGAGAGAGAGATGCGCTCACGTGTGTCGCGCAGACACGTCGCACTCAGAGCGCCGTCCCTAGACGGACCCTCTCGCGTGTTCATTCTGTCCAACTCGCATTTCTCTCCACTCTCCTCCCTCGGCAAAGGCACGAACCATCCACTCGTCTAACTGGCGATTTACTCGTCGTCATCGCCGCCGCCGGCGTGGCGCTTGGCGGCCTTCGCGCGCACGCGCTTGACGCGGCCAGGGCGGCCGTTGCCGAACGGCGAAGCATCAGCAAAGGCGATGTGGCGCTCACTGCTCACGCGCACGATGAAGGACGGGATCGTCACAATCTGCTTGGCGACGGCGATGTGGCGCTGCTGAATCAGGACGCGGGCGTGGTGCACGGACTTGGAGAGACCGGCCTTGAAGACGATGGTCTGCAGGCGGCGCTCGAGAATGTCCGGCACCGTCAGCGACAGCACGTAATCCAGCTTGTCCTTCTCCTCGTCGAGGAAGCCATACTCGTGGCAGCGGCGCATGATGGCGGAGCCCTCAAGCAGACGGCGGGGGTGGTTCTCCGGCAGCGTCAGCAGCAGACGGGCCGTGCGGCGCATCTTGGACAGCGTCATGTTCACACGCCAGATCTCACGCTTGCAGCGCAGACCGTACTGGCCGCACAGCTTCATCTCGCGGTCGAGGCGCTCCTTCTCGAACGGACGACGCGGCGCCTTCCACACGCGGTTGAAGTTGTTGTAGTTGCGCATGAAGCTGATAGGACGACTTGGAAGAGGGTGAGAAGACGACGCAGGTGAGTCGCACTGTGACGTGGAAGGAAATGGAGTGCAGCCACGCGCAGCGGGATGCGGCGAGGGTGCGAGCGGCGCACGCGGAAAGATGATGCGCGGCGTTCGGTTTTTGGTGTCAACAACGAGAAAGAAGGGACGAGAGAAAGAGCGACAGACAGTCGGAGGCAGCAGCGCAGACCAGGGAGGGAGGGAGAAGCGGGGGTTGGCCATTGGAGTGAGGCGATGATCTTCCCACCCACATGCATGCGCATCGCGGTGAGGAAAGATGGAGACGTGTAGTTCCCACCGAGATAGGCCCTTCTTCGCACGCACGCAGGTGTGTGCGGCAGTTTCGACTCTCTCTTTTCGAAGAGGGCGGTGGCGCGTGATCTCACGTTCTACTGCGCCCTCTGCCCTCACACACACACACACACATCTTGGCTTGTTCAGTTGCGTGTTTGGCTTGTGTAATGCCTGCGCACACCTGCGCACGCGCTTGGGTGTCGAGGAGTGCGGGCGGAGCGCTCCAAAGAGATCCGCATCCAACATGCGCAGGAGGAGCAGACATCAAACACATGTGTGCAGGCATACAGAGACCCAGGAGGCATGGAGAGCAAGGCAGGCAGGCAGTGAGCACGAAGAAAGCAAATATGCGCCGAAGCACTAAAAAACAATACGAGAGCGATGAGCAAGTTGCGGTGAGGATGCTGATGCGCGCTGACACTGCGGAATGGGGCTGTGTGACGGAGGCGCTAGCGAGACCGCCTCGACTGCCCAGGGCGTCTAGAGCCACAGCGGCGACACGCTGGCAATGACGATGATGAGGGAAGGAAAGGCGTCTTGCTTGCACCAAAATAACGTAATCATCATCGCGCACATGGTGTGGCAGGAGAATGGCAAGTTCGTGAGCCGCCTGCTCTCTCTCCTCCACCTCCGCAGGTTTGGCTGCTGGCCCGTGTCGCCATGAGAACACATCGCTCGGCGTGTCTGTGTATTCCTCATCTCCTTCACCGAGACCTGGACGCACTTATCCATCGCTCACGCATGGGTTCACACACACGCGCGCACGCCGCGAACGTGACGTTCCTTCCTACTTCCGAATGAACTTCGAATAGATAATGACAACGATCAGGAGCATCAGAAACGCAACGACGCATCCCTTGATGAGCCACTCCTTATACACGCCCATGCGGATGTCGCGGATTACCTGGCGGGAGTCGCTAAGATGTTGGTGCGTCGAATCTACCGTGTTGAGGCTGTTCTGGATGACTTCGCGCTGCTTTCCCAGCGACTGCAAAGTAGCGTAGCCGGAGTTGTTCGTGGCCTCGTTCATGCGAAGCGCGCGCTCGATGTTCTCGCGCGTCTGCTGTGCGGTCGTCGAGGAGGAGATTACGGCGGAGTCGGCCGGCGGCACCGCTGCGCTGGGGCCGCTGCCGATGCCGCTGTAGCCACTTTGCAGATTCGCGGCAGCTGCAAGTTGCGGCGCCCGTTGCGTCTCCGCGGCTGCCGCGGTGGACGGCTGCACGGAAGCCTTCATGTGCTCGATCAGCGTGCTTTCATTGCCGCCACCCAGCTTCGCATTCACCCCTGCGCGCATTCGGAAAGGCGGCGCGGAGGAGGGGAGGTCGTGTATGTGCTTGCTGTGTGTAGGTGTGTAACCTCGGTGGCAGGTTTGGGGGGGGGAGCAGGGGAAGGGGGAGACGTGGGCGAAGCTACCGGAGAAGAGCGTTTGCTGGGCTCAATACTGTTTTGCGCGGTGAACACGAGAAAGTAGCACCCACGCCCGCATACGCAGTGCACGTCGCGTCCCCAGACACACGCACACACAGAGAGAGACAGAAAGAAGGACGAGGAGAAAGGCGAGAGCGCTCTTCGGATCAACGAGTGTGCAGGAGAGATGCAGGCAGTGACGCGCACGCCAAGGCCGCGTGAGGGCCAGCTTCATTGAGCAAGCCAGGTCTGCGCCTGTGGACTGGGGGTGCGACTGAGTGTGCGTACGTGTCCCCTGTGAATGGACACGCATGCACAGAGGAGAGGCACATAACACACTCGCATATCCTCTGCGGGAGAAGCAGAGCGCACACACACACACGCACAGAGAGAGCGAGAGAGCGAGGTGGGTTCGCGAACTGGCGTGGCACACGACAAGAAACTTGGCTGGATCATTCCTGCGTATGTGAGCGCGTCGGCAGCGAGCACGCCGTCTTTTCGGCTTGCAGTGAGCGCGTGGCGAAGTGATGCGGGAATAAAGATGGGGAAGGCTGAAATAGTGTCACACGTGCTGGTGCCTTAGGCGAAGGGGGGCGTTGAGAGGGCCACGCGAGTGATTGTTCTTCGTGTGCGTCACGCGGGCGTGGCGGCGCTGCCGTGTCGAGCCGCGGGCCCCACATGAAAAAGGAGAAAGGGCGGTGCCATAATCTCACAGACACGCACACACCTTGAGAAGCGCGCAAGATTAGGTAGAACGCAATGAACAGGGAGTGAGTCGAGGCGAGCGGCCGCGCTCGATGGCGGTATGGAAGGCATCCCCACACGATAGCACACACGTGAAGAAACCAACCTTCAGCTCGGTGCGCCTGCGGCTGCTCATGTGTGCGCGCATGGCTTGAGTGCGATCCGTCGGCGAGCCAGCATGAAGAAGCTTTACTCAGAGAGGAAGCGTGAGAGCAGTCAGCTGGTCCGATGCGCACCGTGCGAGTGAAGTGCACCTCTCAGCTGAAGACGTTGTCGTCTAGCCTCGAACGCGACCACGACGCCGGAAAAGGCACGCGCACACACACGCACAAACACAAGCAGCTACGCGCTACGAGTGCCTTCTCCACACTGCAACAGGGCCAACGAATTGCCCGCCCCACTCTCTCTAGTAGTCATCCTCATGGCCGTGAACATGGGCGTGCCCGTCGGCGTGGTTTTTGTTGTCGCTACAGCAGTCACCACAGCACGGGCAGAAGTTCAGCCGGCCTCTCTCTCGCAGTGTGTACTCGTCCCACGACTCTTCCTCGCCGTCGAGCAACGCCTTCAGTGGAACCCGCACTGTCTCGAAGGCCACCGGGCAGTTGCAGGCCTCAGCAACGGACTTGTATTGCGTCAGCATGTGTGCGCTGCAGGCCCCGGCGGCATCGTGCTCGCCGCTGGTGCCAGTGCTGCCCGCAGCTGCCGTGCCGAGATGGTCGCCGTAGAGGACAACGACCCTTACAGGATCGGACTTATCGATGTTCGGTGAGGCAGACATGCCAAGCAAACAGCCCAGGCAGCCGCTGAGCGCCGCCAGTGTGCTGCCAACCACCACCACCGGTGGTGCCGCCGTGCGCTTCGCTGCCAGCTCAGGTGATGTGGCTTGCAACGCCAGTAACATCCCTTGATAAACGGCGGTCATGTGCTCGCCAATGAAATCGACCATTTCGCGGAAAGCGTCCGCCATGGTCGGCGCCGCTGCTGCAGACGAGGTCGGTGAGACGCAGCGACTACAAGCTTGCATATACGTCGGAACCGACGTGTACGGGAGGCGCACCACCACAGCACGACAGTGGAGCAGCACACTGTCCGGCTGCATCGCGGCGAACGCGGTGTACCAGGCGATGTTCACCATTGTCTTGCCGCCGGCTTGCGCAATCGGTAAGTCGGCAAGGTCTAGAACCACCACAGGCCCCTCCATCGAGACGGGAGACGTTGCCGACTGTGGCGCCGCTGATTCCGAGGCGCAGTGCCTCCCCATGCCGTCAAAGGAATTCCTCGGCAGGGCGGCAGAGGAATAGTAGTGCGAGCACACCACCACTCGGCGGTTACCCATGCGAGCTGAGGCGAGCATGAAGTCGTCCGTCTTGTCCGACAACGAAGCCAGCGAGTGCAACTCTGTCGCCGTTGCCGCCGTCGCGTCAGACGAGGCGAGCTCGCGAAGCTCCCGCTCCACTGTCTCCACCAAGGCCGCCGCCGCCTCATCGCCGGCCGCCTCGGCCCACGGCAACAGCGGCACCTCGTCGTAAAGAATGTCGTATAAGTTCCACGTCTCCCTCCACAGCATGCAGGCCGCCTCTTTATCGATTGTCTCCAGAGGCGAGAGCGTCGGCGCAGCTGCTGCTGTTGTTGCGTCGCCGCCTGCCTCGCCAGGGGAGTTCGTTGCCTTCGACTGTTTGATAGACTGCGCCTGCGCCGCTGTGTCGGTCGCCGCCTGAATGCCCACCGGGAAAAGCGCGAAGCGGAACGGCTGCATCGCTCTTGTGGGTCGTTCGGCAAGCGTTTTCGTGCTCGTTGCCGCATCCACGGCCGACGACGCGGACTCCGAGCTCGGTGGCAGGAGCAGCACCGAGTAGTAGGAATCCGAGGGCGGCGGGCTGTGCGTGTGTCGAAAGCCGCGAATGTGCATCGCCAACGCCTGCGAGTTCTCTGGGCAAGCGCCCTTGCCACGAATCCGGAGAAACATGTGCGCGTGCGTCTTCACGTGTACACCTTTGGAAAGGGTGGGAGCCGCACGTGCACAAGAGAAGTGTGCGGCAATTCGATGGAGAGTGCGATGGACAAGATAGCGACGGTGAGAAGTTCGAGGAGGGCGATGAGGTTGCCTCTGCAGAGCAAGGACAGACGCAGAGACCCCGAGACGCACGCCAGACCGCATACTCGTGCGCGCACATTGCCTGAGCAGGGAGTGGGGTGGGGTCTGGGAAAGGGCAAAGGCAACGCGACTGGAGGATGCGGAAGAGAAAGAGTCGGAGCGAAGGCGAAGATCACGACAGGGCACCGTTTGTTGCCCACGAGCGCACAGATCGACGCGTCGCCGTACATCTCCCCCATCCTCAATATGCATGCCTTCAATCCACCACGCCCCCCCCCTTCCCTCCCTCCACACCCAGAAAGTCGCACACGTCCTGAGCGCCCACACAGAGACGGGTGCGCCACGCACCGACACACCTACACGCCCACGTCGCACCGCTTCGCGTTATCGCTTCGCTGTGCGTTTATTTCTCGCCCCTTCAATGTAACGCACACACACACGCAGGGACATGCACACAGGCATATGTGCGTCCCATACGATCACGCACCACAGCATGAGCATCGCGCCTCTCAGCCACAGGCCACACCCTCCGCTAAGAATGCTCCCAGCCCTCCCCGCATGGAGGAGGAGGAAGAGGAGGAATGAGGAGGGTCATGACAACCCCGAAGCATCGCCTCACCGCCATCCTCACACATGGATGTAGACAAAGACCACAACGAGCACGCGCGCGCACACACATCCACCAAAGGAAAAACGAAATAACGAAGCGGGAGAGAGAGGTAAGTAAAAGCCACAAGCACACGCGCACGCGCACACACACGCGAGGGAGGATCGGACGCGTGTGTGTGCGCGTGCGCGTGTGCTTGTGGAGGGGGGAGGTGATTAGTTCACGATAACATGTTTGAAAATGCAAAAAAAAAGAGAGAGAAGAGCGTTTGAGAACGCAAGCACGACGAGGGGGAGGGAGGTGCGTCTGTGCATGTGCACGTATGTGTCGTGCTTGCTCCCTTCGCCGCACGCAGCCCAAGCAGCAGCTTGAAAATGATGGCCGCAGAGGGAGATTGAGAAGGTTGATATGGACGCGGTGATCAGAAAAGGGGGAGGGCGAGCCCCACAAAGTCTCTGCCCAAATCTAGAGCGCCGTCACAGACACATTCGCAGGCACCCACGTACACGTGCATGAGGCCTACAGCAAACGCATAGGTGCGCATTCAACAGAAAAGGGATTCGCTGGTTTTTTCTTGGTTTTCAACGTGTGTCCATTTTCTACCACAGAGCATGAGCTGCACTCCGATCTACTGGGGTCTCTCACAGGCTCAGCAGCGCGTGGCGCGAAGCAGCCATGAACGCACGTGTTACAGGAAGGCCACCGACCCAGTCATCGCAGCACAGCCTCTGGCTCGAAGGCCAAAACACAGCAGCTCAAATTATGCCAATCGCCACCTGGTGCATCCGTCTCGGGGTAGCACTCCGGCTCCCCACACCAGTGAGCAGTGTGAGAGCCAGAGGTAGGGGATTCGCTCGAGTCACTGTGACACTTTTCCCTGTGTATGGTGCAAGCGGGCTCACTGTCGCAGGTTGCTCCGACGCAATGTCGTCCAGGTCCTGACCTTCGACATCAGTAGCGATGCATCGCCATGACTTTCTGAAATCACCGCTACTTGGCACTGGAACGACCAGAAGGGGTTTGGTACTTTCCAGCGATAGAGGTAGTGTGGGGGTCTACTCGGTTTCCTCCCGGACAGAGTTGGGGGGCAGGGGAAGCACTGCACCCTGAGTTATCACAAGCTGAGGATATGTGTGTGTGTTGAGCAAAGGAAGGGGGCGGGTGCGTAGAGCAGACACACTACAAGGAAAGCGAAGCAAGCACCCTGGGAGCAAGTACGCTGCTATGCGCCCAGCACACTCCACACACACGCATGCAAGCCTAAGCGCCGCTGTCGCTGAAGGAGCTCTCCAAGCGTTGCGACTACAATGCTGGACGCCTCTTGTTTTGACGTTGCTCTACCTCTCGCCCTTTCAGCCGTGTCCACGTAGCCACTACGAACACGTCAAGCAAGCAAGACGCACATACACAGCTGCAGCGCACCCACCTCTGTTGCGCCGCAGCTACGCCCTGGCGCGCGAGGGCCAGCCGTCCTGGCGTCGGATCGGGTCCACGCGTCTAGCGGGCCCCCCGTGTCCGCGACCCGCCCCTTCCTCGCGCGCGTG
>NC_018234.1:288673-294444 GCF_000227135.1 Leishmania donovani | reverse complement strand
CGGTTCCTCGGGCAGTGCGTTCTTGCCAAAGAAGGCGCGGCGCGCCTCCACGGTGTTGCCGTCCACGCCGTTTTTCAGGGACGTGTGCAGCGTGTTCGCGATGCCCTCTACCTTGCCGAGTTTTTCGTACATCGGCGTTGCCTCGTTGGCGCGGGCAAAGATGTCCTCGAGCGAATCTTGAACGCCTGCACCGAAGTTCTCGCCGCCCATAATCACCGTGTGGGAGCGCTTGGTAAAGCGCTGGCGCACCGAGGAGGCGAGGTCCTCTTTCCGCATGCGGTCAAACTCGTGAACGTCGTAGGTGTACGTGCCGTACGAGCGAAAGGTGCCTGTCGCTCCTGACAGCGGCAACGGGGCGTGATGATCCTCCATCTCTGATGCGCGCATAAAAGGGTGCCCCCACGTGCGTGCCTCTGTGCGAAGTGGGCAAGGGTGGAACGTGACACGTGTGTGCAAGTTGTCCTGTGCGGTTGCTTGTGTGCCTACCTGCCTGCCTGTGGTCGTCGTCGGTGGCGTCTTGCTTCTGCCTCTCCGGCGGTCACGCGCGTGGCGCTTGTCCGTTTGTGAGAGGAGGAGCGAAGAGAAAGAGAGACGGAGACGCGGCTGATGTCGATGATGGCGACGGCACTGGTCCGGTGGAGGGCGCGTGAGAGACGCCAAACACAGAGACGGATCGAGCGTGGGAAGGACAGAGACAAAGCAGAAGAAGGTCGGCAACGGCTGCTGCAGAGACGGAGGCCGGGACGCAGAAAAGCAGAAGAGCGAGGGAGGGAAGGGGGGCCCGAAGGGCGCGTGCGTGTGTTGGATTGCCTCCTGTCCGGTTTTTTTCTTCGGATATGCGTGCGCCCCTCTTTTGCGGTGTGAAGACGTTTTCCGGAGCGTGGGTGTCGCGTTCAACGTGATGAGAACACAGGAACCATGAACAAGGTGCACATATGAGTCGGGTAGGATGGGGAATGGGTTCTTTCTGGTGCTTGCGTACATGCTTTGGTGGTGGTGGTGGTGGTTGGTGGGGTTTGTGGTGGTGGGGGGGGGGGGAGATGGTGGCAGTCAAGCACCAATCCGTAACACAGCAGACGAAGTGGAGTAAGAGAGAGCCAGTCAGCAGACGCGACGAGAGAATGAAAAGGACTGTTGCTGTAGTGGGTGCAGAGCCGAAGAAGACGTCATTGTATTTGTGTGCGTGCGTGCGTTGGTGCCGCTTCCGCTGAGGCAGCTGTGCAATGAAACGCGGCGAGCAGGCAACAGGGCCTCCACCCACCCACCCCCTCACCTCGCCAGCGCAGGCATCCTCAGACATTCCACAGCAATGGAAGCAGCAGAAGCACGCGCAGCACACGCACACACACGCCACGCATGCTCGAGGCATGCGCACACGCAGAGAGACAGTGACGCAGAAAAAAAAAGAGATGGCTGCGCGCTTTCGCCGAGACTGCATGGAAAGAGGAGCAACGCCGTGTCTGCTCACCAAAAATGCACGGTGCCCCCCCTCGCCCTTCTCATGCATCACATCCTCCACAGTCCCGATGCCGCCCGTCTTGTCAGCCCCGTGGACACACGCATCACTTCTTGCTGTTGCGGTTTGTTGCTTAGGGTAGCGAGTCATCATAGAGAAAGAGAGACGCACACGCACACGCACACACACACACACACGCACATACGCATGCGTTCACAAAAAAAAAAGCGTAGGCTCGAACACTCCCCTCTTACTCCAACGGCGCGCGCTGCATGAGCAGGCGTGCAATGCGCATGGATGGGCCCGGACGCTCTGTCTGCTGCGTGCGCGCCTGCCCCCTGCTGCCGCTGCTGCGTCCTAGGCGTCACCGAGGCGGACGAAGCGAAAAAAAAAAAGCGAAGGGGCGCGCACCCACGCGGGGAACCGCAAAAGCGCGCGTCTCATCTTTTTCTCTAGCCGGCTTCTTAAGTAACTTAACAACGACTAGAGAGGCGCCCATATCAGCGTGCACCCGGCATGCACATGCGTACACAGCACGCATACGCATTCCGAAAAACGATCGATGACGTCAGCAGCGACGCCTCACAGTGCAGCTGTCTCTCCTGCATTCCTTGCCCTCACCCACACCTTCTACAGGTCTCGCAGCAACGAAGAGTAGAGCAGGGCGCTATCACAGAGCGCATCGAGGTGGTCCGTCTGGTCGCGCACGTGCTTCATGAGCAGCATCGTTTCCGCATCCTGGCCGACGGGCACGTTGCCGTTGTCCTTGACGTTACCCTCGTAGTCGAGTTTCTGCTTCAGCTGATCCGTGTTGTTGCGGATCGAGCTAAGTAGCGCCTCGATGTAGTTGCTCACAGCCATACTCTGGATGGCCTTGAAGGAGTCGCCGACCGCGGTCGGCGGCACGTTCATCAGGTTCAGCTTGTGGAAGGCATCCACCTCCAGCTTTACCGGAATCTCGTGGAGCACGCCCTCCTTGGTGATGCCGCTCTCCTTGGCGTACTGTGCCAAGCTACGGCGACGCTGGTAGCCGCGCTCGGTGGACACGAGCGAGTCGTACTTGTAGTAGGCCGCCGTCGGCGTGTAGGCGCGGATGTGCGGGCGGCCCAGCAGGCTCGTGCGGAAGGGGTCGTAGGTCAGCAGAATCGCTGGCAGGCTCTCCCGGTGCAGCTCCTGTAACTTGCGCATCGTGCGCGTGGAGAAGGGGTTGAAGCGGGCGCTGGAGACGACGAATTGGCCAATGACGTTCGTGTCGAGGTTCTCCTGGTTGTACATGTTCTCAAAGATCGCCTTGTCCGCGTCCAGCAGCTTGCGCTCCTTACGCACCCGCTCCATCCGCTCCTCCTCGGTCATGCGGTCATCCTCCTCGATGTCGATGGACGGGTTTGTTTTGACGTCCGTCACCTCGACGGTATCCTGCAGCTGGAGACCGATAACGCTGCCGAAGATGTTGCGGCTGCTCGTCGCGGTGCGGGCGTTGTAGAGCAGCGCGCAGACGGCAGGAAAGGACAAGTTCACGACCTTCGGCACCGGGAACTCGGTCACCTTCACGCAGCCCTTCTCATTGGTCAGCTCGAAGTCGAGGTCGACGGCTTCCTGCGCCTCCGTCACGTTTAGCCTCGGAAAGCCCGCGTACATTTCTGTCTGCTTTCTCGGTCGCCGTAGTCTTTTGCTGTGCTTTGGGGTGCGTGCGTGCGTGCGCGCGTCAGTGAACACGAGGGCGAGAGGCGGAGGTTGAGCGGAGGAGAGGGAGGGAGGGTGGGTGGTGGTATTGGTGGTATGTATACGTATACTCGCTGAACGGCACTGGGGCGGCACTCGTCAAGCTGGCGAAGGGCACAAGAAAGCTGTTAGTGCGTGTGTGGTGAGGGTTTGGCGTGTGCGTGAGTGTCGGCCCGTTGTCGTCCGTCGGCGGCACGCAGCGTGGCAGGAGGGCGACAAAGACGGGAGAGCGCGCGCGATAAATAGAGGGAGAGAGAGGGAGGATAGAGGTGGCTTTCACGAAGCAGAGTATAAACGAGTGCATCACAAACTGGACACAGAGAGGCGGGGCCGCTGCTCATTGTGCCGGCATCCCTGCAGCCACCACGGCAGTCACCCCACCTACTACCCGGGGTGGTGGTTGCGGCACACACACACAGGGGGGAGGCCAAAAAAAAAAGGAGCGGAGCTTATTGGATTAATGCACTGCCGCCCTAACAGCTGAAGCTGCACCTCCCCATCCCATCATTTCCGTCCTTCACCGCGACGCTGATGGCCCTCTTGCTTTTTCCGGGGAGGAGGAGGAGGGGGGTCTTCTCTGCTCGCCATGAAACAGAGATGAGCCTCGGCATTCATGGGCCTCCGTTGGAGTGGCTTGCCTGCGTGTACGCTCTCACCTTTGCAGAGCCTTCCCATGGGCGTGAGACGAGACCACGTGTGTGTGTGTGTGTATATGTGTGTGCGTGCGCTTCTTTCTTCTTACGCCCTATCACATATGTGCTCCCCTCACGCAGAGACAAGCAGACGAAGACACCGAGTCCAAAGGAAAGATGGCGCGTTTCTGTCACCGCACGGTGCCTTCCACGGCATCCATGAATCGACCCATGTCGCCACACGCCATCTACACCCACCACGTGCTCGTGCGCCGAGCGGGAGGGAGAGAGAGAAGGCACAATATAGGAAGAGGGGTGCACAACAGCCAAGCAAATCGCAAAACAACCACAAAGGCGCCACAGGAAGGACACACAGAGCCTCTACTGCGCTGCGCTCACCTGACCTCCCCCTTCTGCGCGTACCGTTCAACCCCTTCACTCTCTCCGCGAATACGGTGGCTCATATGTGTACGTAGATCGCGTGTCCTGAGTGTGTGTGTGTGGGTTATCGCGAAGGATGTGGAAGCAACGGTGAAGGCGCGAAGAGATGTGGGCGAACACTCGGCATCCACTGCCACGAGCGAACGGGCAAGCGCATAGAGACAGCCAGAGACATAACACCATAGAACTGCGCAAGGTACAGCAATAAAAGAGAGTCCAGAAGAAAGAAGAGACACGCGCGGGGCCGGCACGCAGACGGCAAGGGGGAGGGTGCGACCACAACGGCTGTGAAGACTAGCGGGAGGAGAAGGTGCAAACAAGAGGCTTCACCGTACAGCGCCATCCACTGATCCAGCTGTTTGGGCCGTGGCGAGGCACACAGACACAGCGAGCGAAGGAAGTGCACCGTAGCATACGGCGCCAACGAGAAGCGCGGCCTCTTCAGAAGAGACCGAAGCAAGGAGTGAGCGGAGACGACGCGCACGTGAAGACGTCGTGGCGATGACGTGGACGGATGTGCGAACGGATGTGTGATCGTGTGGGCGCACGATGAAGTGGCTGTCGCACTGATCGGTGCGGATGACACACATGAGCCGCGCGACTCTGCTTCAGTCGGATCGCCAGCCGGCGTGGCAAGCCCTCCACCACGTCAACCCTTCACCGGCACGACTTGTGGCCGCTTAACTCGTGCATCAAATCCAGGGAGCTTACGGCTTCGGTGAGGTGAGCTCGACCATCTGGCGGTACACATTGCGCGACAACTCCGACGTCATGTCGCGATCGAAGTGCGCGCGGCGGAACGCGTTGACGACCCGCAGCGTTCCCACATGCTCGGCGTACGCGCGGTACCACAGGCTTAGTACACGCGCACGCTTCGCCTTGCTCAGCGCCTCACCAGACCGGCCCGCGCGCTCGTCCGCGGTGCGCTCTACGTCCTTCGCCAACTTCACCAAGAACTGCCTTGCGTCCTCGTCGATGTTCTCCGCGTCAAACTCGCGCTCAAAGTGCGCCTCCTCGACAGGAATCAACCGCGACACCATGCCGAGCGGGATTGTGGCGAACGTCAGCATGATCGACACCGTCCACTCCGAGAACCGCAGGCGGCAGACGTCCATGAAGTCGCCGAACGTCTGCACGGCGATAATCTGAAACAACACACAGAAGCATATGACGACAACGAAAAGCTTCGACCGCTCAAAGCCCTCGAAGAAGTCCACCTCATCGTACAGCTTGCGGCAGTTGAACATCTGGAACAAGGCGCCGAACACAAACACGTTGAAGACGATTGTGCTGTGCTCGCGGCTGTAGCGCTCCAGGCCGAACCACCGGTAACCGAACGCCTGCAACACGAGTGCGAGAGCCAGGTGATACACAGCAATCAACGTGATCGTCATGTGCATGCGGCGCGAAACCAGCGGTGCCTTGCGGTGAATGGGCTGCCGCTTCAGGCACTCCTCGCTCGGCTCCTCCGTCGCAAGCGCCAAGGCGGCCAGTGTGTCCATGATCAGGTTCACCCACAG
>NC_018234.1:285526-288413 GCF_000227135.1 Leishmania donovani | reverse complement strand
GACAACGAAAAGCTTCGACCGCTCAAAGCCCTCGAAGAAGTCCACCTCATCGTACAGCTTGCGGCAGTTGAACATCTGGAACAAGGCGCCGAACACAAACACGTTGAAGACGATTGTGCTGTGCTCGCGGCTGTAGCGCTCCAGGCCGAACCACCGGTAACCGAACGCCTGCAACACGAGTGCGAGAGCCAGGTGATACACAGCAATCAACGTGATCGTCATGTGCATGCGGCGCGAAACCAGCGGTGCCTTGCGGTGAATGGGCTGCCGCTTCAGGCACTCCTCGCTCGGCTCCTCCGTCGCAAGCGCCAAGGCGGCCAGTGTGTCCATGATCAGGTTCACCCACAGCAGCTGCACCGTCGTCAGCGGCGAGGAATGGCCGCCCGCCATGAGCGACCCGATGAACGTCAGTGCCACGGACACGTAGTTCACCGTCAGCTGCAGCTGCAAGAACTTGCGGATGTTGTCGTTCACGCACCGGCCCCACACAACGGCGCGCTGCACAGAGCGGAAGTTGTCGTCCAGCAGCACAATGTCCGCAGACTTCACCGCAATGTCCGTCCCGCTCCGCATCACAAACCCAACGTTCGCAAGGCGCAGCGCAGGTGCGTCGTTCGTGCCGTCGCCGGTCACAGCGACAACCTCGCCGCGCGTCATCAGCATCAGCACAAGAAGCTGCTTGTCCAGCGGCTGCGAGCGCGCCATCACCGTCATGTGGTCCAGCACAGGCCAGAACTTCGCCATGCGCTCGTCGTCGCCGTACGCGTCGTACACAAGATTGCGGAAGTCCTGGCCAGTCATCGCAAGATCGCCGTAGTAGGGATTGAAGATGCCGCACTGGCGTGAGATGGCCACCGCCGTATCGATGTTGTCACCTGTGCACATGCGCACCGTCACTCCCGCCGCCTGGCACTTCATCACGGCATCCGCCACCTCCGGTCGCAGCGGGTCCTGGATGCCGAGCAGGGACAGCCATACCAAGCTCTCGGTCGGTTCATCCTCGGGAAGCTCAGTGCCGCCAAGCACCGCGTACGCGACACCGATGGTGCGGTTCGCCATGTCCGCCAACTTTTTCACCTGCTGCGCAATGCGCGCCCGCGCCTCGTCCGTCATGGGCACCTCGTCGCCCGCCTCGTTCACGTACCGGTCGCACAGCGGCAGAATACGGTCAGACCCGCCCTTCACATGGTGCACCAGCGTCCCGTCCTCCTGCCGCACAACAGCGCTCATCCGCTTCCGGTCGCTCGTGAACGGGAAGATCGTGAACCCGCGCTGCCGGCACGCCTCGCGAATCCGCTGGTGCGGCCGCGACCCCATGTCGCGTGCGTCCGCCTCCGTCATCGCAACGCGGTCCACAAAGTCCAGCAGCGCGTTGTCCGTCTTGTTGCCCTTGTCCGCCACCCACTGCCAGTACGGCGCGACCGTGTGGCCCTCCTTGTCCGTCGTGCTCACAACCTTCTCGCTCGAGCTGTTGATCGCAATGCCCTCGCTGAGCTGGCGAAGCGAGGTCGCGCGCATGCCAGACAGCGGCACCGGCTCCGGCAAGTCGCCAGGACGCTTCACAGAAAAGTGCTGCATGCCAACGTAGCCCTGCACCACGCTCATCAGGTTCTGCGTCAGCGTGCCTGTCTTGTCGCTGCAAATCTGCGTCGCGTTGCCCATCGTCTCGCACGCGCGCAGGCGGCGCACCTGGTTGTTGTCGTCGTGCATCTTGTTCTGAGAGTAGGCAAGCGCGATCGTCACGGCCAGCGGAAGACCCTCCGGCACGGCCACCACAATGATGGCGACACAGAGAAGGAAGTAGTCGAGGAAGTGGCGGCACGAAGCTCCCGAGTCGTGCTGCAGCATCCGGAACCCCTCCATCAAGGACAGCAAGGCGAACAGTAGCATCGCAGCGCCGAGACCGATGCGGCCGATGAGGTCGGCAAGCTCGTCCAGGCGCTCCTGCAGCGGCGTCGGGCGAGGCGCACCAGCGCCGCGCGACTCCATCAGCAGCTTGCCGCCGAACGAGCGCTCACCCACGGCACACGCAAGCATGTACGCATCCTCCGCAGTGTTCACCACAGTCCCTGTCAAAATGATCGGCGCGTTCGCGTTCTTCTTCTTCGGGTCATTCTCGCCCGTCACGCTGCTCTCGTCGATCACAACGCTCATGCCCGTCACGTAGAACCCATCCACAGGCACCACAAGGCCAGGCGACAGGTTCACGATATCGCCCACGACAATCTCCGTCACATCGATCGTGACATCTTTTCCGCCACGGCGCACGCGAACCGGCTGCGCGGAGTTCTCCTCCGTCAGCTTGTGGAACCGTTTCTCCTTGTTATAGTCGTTAACGGATGACACTGTGGTCACGATGATAACAGAGCAGATGATGGCAAAGCCCTCGATCCAGCCCGTCTTGTAGTTCACCTCCGTCTCGCCGGGATCCGGCACGGTGAGGCCCAGGATGAGCGACACGATGGCCGCCACCGTCAGCAGGCGGATCATGCTGTCCTCCCACGAGGCCTTGTACATCTCCCAAAAGGTTAGCGGCGGTTCCTCGGGCAGTGCGTTCTTGCCAAAGAAGGCGCGGCGCGCCTCCACGGTGTTGCCGTCCACGCCGTTTTTCAGGGACGTGTGCAGCGTGTTCGCGATGCCCTCTACCTTGCCGAGTTTTTCGTACATCGGCGTTGCCTCGTTGGCGCGGGCAAAGATGTCCTCGAGCGAATCTTGAACGCCTGCACCGAAGTTCTCGCCGCCCATAATCACCGTGTGGGAGCGCTTGGTAAAGCGCTGGCGCACCGAGGAGGCGAGGTCCTCTTTCCGCATGCGGTCAAACTCGTGAACGTCGTAGGTGTACGTGCCGTACGAGCGAAAGGTGCCTGTCGCTCCTGACAGCGGCAAC
>NC_018234.1:236024-284983 GCF_000227135.1 Leishmania donovani | reverse complement strand
TGCGTTCTTGCCAAAGAAGGCGCGGCGCGCCTCCACGGTGTTGCCGTCCACGCCGTTTTTCAGGGACGTGTGCAGCGTGTTCGCGATGCCCTCTACCTTGCCGAGTTTTTCGTACATCGGCGTTGCCTCGTTGGCGCGGGCAAAGATCTTCTCCAAGGGCATCTGAATGTCGCCCCCGATGGCACGTTCCGCGGGGGTAAAGGTGCCAGGCGCGGGCGGCGGCACCGCGGCGGCGCCAGCCATGCGACGCTGCGGTGGCTCTGTGTTCACCACGATATCGGTCGCGTTAAGCGGCGCCATCCTTAGTCCCAAAGAGCCTTGTAAGGTGAGTAAGTGCCTTCCCGTGCGTTAGAGAGAAGAAGCCTGTCACGTCTCCTGCGCTCCCGTACGGCACACACACCGAAAGAGTCAGCGTCGACGGCCTCGCGAGTAAACAAAAGTTAACAGAGAGAGAATACGTATTTGTACATAGATGTATATGTCGGTGTTATAGGCGGACGGCACGCAGAAAAGCGCGTGACGGAGGCAGAGAGAGAAACAAGAGGAAGGGAAGAGCACAGTCGGTGCTGGGCAGAGACACGCCGAGCAGAGAGACCGCGGGGAATCGAAGCACGCAAGGGCAACACTGAACGGCGCGACAGGGACGAAATCGGCAGGGAGGTGTTCGTCTGGGTGTGGGGAAGAGGGAAAAGAAAGAAGAGAAAGTAGAGACACCCTCGAGGATGCTCAGAGAGGCACTCAACGCGCGTCCCTTCACGGATGGAGTTCACCTGCGTATGTGTGTGTGTGTGTGTTTCTGTGAGAGGGACAAGAAGTGCAACGCTAAATGATGACAACGCGGAGAGAGAGAGGAGGAGGTGGAGATATCGGCGACGAGGGCCCAACAAAGACCCCGAAACAAACAAGAAGCGAAGGGGAAGGAGGTCGATCGGGCACAAGAGAGGCTCGCAAAGGACGAGCCGGTCGGAAGCTACAGCAACACGCTACGGCGGTGCAGGCGCGGGTCGTAGACAGAGAGAGAAGGTGGGGAAGAAGAAGATGGGGGTGGAGGGGTTACAACGAAGAGAGAACCCGTCTCTGCCGATGGGCACGCACACAGCTCCTGCAGCAACCGAGCAAGGAAGGAACAAGCACAAGCAAGTTCAGCGAGTGGAAAGACAGACAGGTATACAGTGGCACACACGCTGCGCGAAGGAGCGGCGGAGTTGAATGGATTAGGGAAGGTGAGGGCAAAGGCAAAGAGGGAGCGTGACGCTTGCGTTGGGGTGTGCACCGGTGCTAATGCGGGCGTGTCGACAATCCCAATATTTGCCTCCTCGTGGATGCGGTGATTGCGTGGCGCGCGCGGGGTAGGTAAGCGGTTGAGCACAGGCACGTCTGAGTCACGGAGAGGAAAGGAGAGAGGAAAACAAAAAGAAAAGGAAAGATTAAGGCAACTCTTACGTATGTATTATATGTATGTATGCATATATATATATATATGTATGTGTGTGTATATGTGTGTGTATGTGTGTGTATATGTGTGTGTGTATATGTGTGTGTATGTGTGTGTATGTGTGTGTATGTGTGTGTATATGTGTGTGTGTATATGCGTGTGTGTAAATATTACACGCGTTATATGTGTGCACAGACGCAGAAAAGAAAAGTCACAAAGAGAGCAAACCGCACAAGACGGGGCGCGTGTGTGTGTGTGTGTGTGTGTGTGTGTTTACACGTGTACGCGAGGAGAGAGAGGGAGAGGGAGAGGGAGAGGAGGAGGAGGGGAAGCCCCATGAGCCGCTCAAAACGTTCGATCGACTACACGCGCGAAACGGTGTCTTATCTCTTCACCGTATCTTCTCTGAGATACGAAATGCCCTTCTTGTTGCCCGTATGACGGGCAGGTGCTTCCTCTTGTCTCTCATGTGGTCTTCGTAAACGCTCATGTACCTCAAGCTCCTTTCCTCCCTCACGGTCGCTCTCCCTCTCGCTGTAGGCGGTGAGCACGCCGCCCAATACCAGAAGAAGCGGTGGCTGAAGTAGCAGTACCCACACGGGAGCACCTTTGCAGACGCACATCCACACACACACACACACTCACACACGGCTCTTTTCACGCATGTTTCACGAGGCGGGTGCAGAGGGAGGCGCAGCAACCGCATGAACCTCCCTCATTACCTCCTCTCGAAATCTGGACAGCTGCGCAAAGACGCGTTGGAGTCGCCTGTTCTCCATTGCAGCGCGCTCACACTCCATTAACAGGGCCTGCGTGCTCTGCAGGTGCAGCTCGGGCAGCGCAACAGGGCTCGGCACCAAAGCCACGTCCGTGACCACTTGGAGAGGAACTTCTGTAGCGATCGAAGTCTGCACCGCAACGTCTTGAAGGGCACCCGCGGCAGGCCTCATCGCTGTACTGTCCTCCGATGCATCAGCCACCACATCCGCCTGCGACCACGCCTCCTTTCGGTCCACCGAGGTGGAAGCCGCACCTGATTCGTCATCATCTTTCCCCTGACGATTCTCTGAGCACGATGCATCACCACCAGCACCAGAAGCGACCCGGTCCTCCTTCAAGCGTTGCACCTCCGCCTCCAATGCGCGACGCTGCAGCTCACCATTCTCCACAACGCTTCGCACTTTCGCCCTCCACTCATCCATCTTTGCCTTAAATGCCTTCATCGAGACAGCCGCATCGTCCCGATCGCGCTCCGCGGCCTCTAGCGCCTCCTGCAGGCGGCCCACCTCCGCGCGCAGCGCCTCCGCCTCCGCGGCGCGCTCGGCCTCACAAGCGTGGTCAACACTGGTGGCAGTCCCCAGCGCCGCCAGCTGCACCTCGAGATCCTGAATGCGGCTTTTGTCCGCCAGCATGGCCGTTTCGACCTGCTCCTTCCACGAAGCTGGCTGGAGGTGTACGGCTTCCTGGAGGACCTCAGGTGGAATATCCGCTGCAGTTATCGGTGCGGGGGGCAGAGGCAAAGTTTTGCCGGGCAACTCTTCTGAGGGAGTGGAGGGCGGCGGTCTGAGCGCTGCCGGCGGTGCGCTCATCAAGTTTTCCGTGGTCATTGTGGCAGCGGCGGGCGGCAGCAAGGCCTGCAGTGTCGAGCGGTGCTGCTCATGAAGCTGAGACTGAGCTTGTTGAGGCTCTTCCCTAACGTTGCGGAGCTCTTGCTGAGGAGCAGATACCGGCGCCTGCAGCTGCTGAAGCTGGGTAGTCATATAAGACTCGCCAGCGTCAGGTGAAGGTGCCGCTGTCACTCCGAAAGGCGCGTTGAGTGGAGCGGAAGACGATGATGATTCGTGTGATGTGGCCGCGGCCGCGGCCAGTTGAGCTTCGAGGACGCGGATACGCTCCTGGTCAGCTATCATGATGGCCATAACCTTCGTTTTCCACGCGTCCACCTTCGCCTGAAGTTGGTCATATTCACGCTGCCTCTCACGCAGCTGCTCCTCCAGCTCCGAGACACGCAAGGTGTGCTGAAGCTGCTCTTCCTCCTGTGTCTGCTGCAGTTGAAGCAGCTGCGATGCGGAAGCGGTGGCTGGTGTGCCAGTACCAGATTCAGCTGAGAAGGCTGGTGTTGCCGTACTCGAGTTGTGTGGAGGGGTGCTCGAGTTGGCGTGCGGGAGCTGCGAGAGGCTCTCCTCCGCGGATGTGCCGGTGAGGCTTTCAATAAACGCCTCCATGGCCGATATGCGTGTGTTCTTCTCACGGATCTGATTCGCCTGCTTCTTGGCGATTTCAATGAGATTCTCGCGCGGCATGCAGCCAAGGTCAACGACATGCGTTCGCGGTGATGGCATCCTTATCCGACCCGTTTTCTTTTCTTTTTCCCCGCTTTACACTTGCAAAGGTATACGCACATGCGCTCGTCCGTTCTGTCGTTGGACGTGGAGGAGCAGGAGGAGGAGGAGGAGGGGGGGAGGTCACTCGCGCCTCGATGCTGTGCGCCTGCGAGACGCTCTGTGCGGCAAGGTCCCAGGCAGACGCTCGGCACGGCAGCCACCCCAAAGCGAGCAACCAAGCAAAAGAGAAAGAGGAGGGGGAGGCCGTCTCGGTGCGCCGCCCCCTCGCCGCCACCCGCGCCTGGCAAAGGAGGGAGGGAGGGAGGGAGGGAGGGTCAAGCAAGTGTTCGCGGTGGCGGGGCGGCGGGGTGGTGCGTGCGAAAGGGACCCGAAGAGATGAAGGAAACGGGGGGCAGGGATGAGAAGGGGGGTGGGATTGGATGGGGGGAGATTAGAACCAAAGCAGATGCCGGCAGCACACACACACACACAGAGGGAGAGAGAAAAAAAATAAACAGACGGGGAGGGGAGAAAGGCCACGTAAAAACAAGACAGACGCGGATGACGCGCTCAAGTCGTGCCCAATAGTGGGCGGGGCAGAGATGAAAAGACCTGGAGAGAGGGAGAGGAAGGGGAAAGGAAGCAAGGGGAAAGGGGGGTGGCAGAGGAGACGCTGGTGACGGTAAAGCATGGAGGGAGAGGGAGGTAGGGGGCTTGTTAGTCCCTCCTCCGTGCAGGGTGAGGGGAAAGGACATAGCCGCCGCGCAGGTGATGCGTCTTGTCTTGTGGGCGCCCGTGTTGATGTATGTGTGTGTGTGTGTGTGTGCGCGCGCGCCAGAGCTACGGCAAGGTGGGACAGAAAGAGAGAAAAAGAGAAACGGGCAGGAGCAGATCAGCGTCGCCACGCGGAAAGCAGCCCAAGCCATCCCACGCTCCCCGGCATCCCATCACTCCCACCGCACACAGAGCTATACGCACAAGGGCAACCGCGATCTTCATATTCCTTTTCTTTTCCTTCTGATGCGACTTCATCGAGGAACGAAACACGCACGCACGTTAAAGATTACGCAATGGGTGACACCGTGCCCACCACCGTCACATCAATCGTGCAGTCTGGCAAGGCCGCGGACTTTGAGTCGTCAGCGGCCTTGCCAGGCTCCTCGCGCAGCCGCTTTCCCGCGTTTGCGTGAGCCGCACCGTTGGCGACCGTGCGGTTGGCAGCCGCGCCCGCTCCACCGGTCCTGCTGCAGGGAGCGACGGTGAAGCTCAGCCGCACCCGCTCCATCTGCGTGCGCAAGTCGATCCTGGCGAAGGCGGAGGCGAAGACGCCTGCAGACGCACTTCGGCCTGCCCCGCGAGCCTGCGCGTTAACAGCACGCTTGTCATACGGCGTGGACGGCAGCGTCGAAGCAGCGGCATGTGTGGATGTGGCCGAGGACGAGATCGCAGAACCTGAGGGAACAGGCCCAGCGGTGCCGTCAAACCGCAGCGGAATCACAGCGACGACGTACGACCGCGGCGCGCTGCTCAGCTCGCCACGAACGTGCGCGTGCACAACGACATCAGCCGTCAGTGCATCGCCAAGCAGCAGAGATGACGGCACGCTCTTTGTGTGCTGCTGCTGCCCATGTTTGGCGGCGCCGTTGCTCTTGCAAGCGGACGTTTTCACAGGCTCAAGTCGCGCGTGAATGCCACTGATCTGCAAGGTGGACTTGCCAATCGGGTAAGGAACCGCCAGCGTCCACACGGCCGCGGACGCCTCACACGAGTCTCGCAGCGACGGAATCTGGAAGCCCAACGCGATCGGCTTCATCTGCCACAGAGAGAGCCGAATCTAGCGTGAAAGACGGTGCCCGCAGGCAGATGAACGGTGATGTGCGAGTGAGGGATACAGAAGGAGGGAAGGTCTCGCGGTTCTTGCGAAGCTCACGCAGACAACCAACGCCACCAAAACCTGAAGAGATGCGCGACGTTCAGGTGGACAGAATACGAAAGGTGAGCGAAGAGAGATGAACCGAGCAGTGCACAAGAGAAGGTGTATGGCGACTGGGTGGTTGCTTGGCGAGACACCGAAGATGAAGCCAAGAGAGAAGGATGCGTGCGCGCACGCACGCACACACAGAGCTGACGCCACCACTCGCGACTTGAGAAAAAAAAATGGAAGCAGCTGTGCGGATCCGCAGCATAGAAGTTGCGCATGCGTACATGTATGTGCATGTGCGGGTGGATATGGGGGGTAAGTGGCTCGCGTTGGTTGCCCTGTGACTCTTAGATTTGCTTCCTTCATCAACTGCGCCATCACCCGATAACCTCACGTACGCCTCATCGCACGTGCACACATGCGTGTGTTTGCATATTTCGGCATCGCCGTCTCCTTCGGATTTCGTCCTCCACCTCGCAGTCTCCCAACAGACCAGGAAGCCAACGGCGGCATGCTGCACGTGAAACACATTTGCCTAGCGATGGAGGTTCCTCCATGATCTCATGTTGTGTGCGGGTGCTTGCTCTGGTTCACGGGTCTTTATGTGGATCATCTGTTACGCGTTCAACTCGCGGCGCACAAACGGAAAGGCGCCCTTTCCGCCTCCGCCTCTACAGCAACTCGTTTTTTTTTTGCTTTTTCTCTTTTCGATTACTCGTCATCGGAGAGGTCGTCGTTCTCCCCGTCATCACTCGACTCCATGGCGTCCATGGCCATGCTGCCATCTTCCTCGTCCTCGTCTGCGGCACGCTCATAGTAGCCGGTCAGGTGCACCGTCGGGTAGGCAGCGGTGGCTTCTGCGCCAGCACCATGAGCACCTGCTGCGGTTTTGTTGTGCTTCTGATTCCGCCTCGTCTTCTTACCTGGATGCGGAGCTGGCGAGGGTGACGACGACGCACCAGCAGCAGCCGTAGACCCCGTCTGCGGCACGAGCACAAACGACACCGGCTTAGAGAAGAGAAGCTGCAAGGGGCAGTACGTGATATGCTGCGCCGGGGACAAAGAGCAGACGGCGAAGCGAGTGGGCAGGCCGTGACCCTGCACGCACAGTGTAACAGGGCTGTACGCCTTGGCTGCCACTGCTGGAGACGAAGACGCGCCGGCGTCCGTCGACTGCTGTGGCGGCACCACACTCGTGACAGCGCACTGCGTGATGACGAGCGTCGTCCCCTTTGGAATGGTGAAGCTTATCGGGACCCCGTCCGGCTTCAGCTCAGCGCCAAAGAAGCAGTTCAGCATCTTGTCGTGCGCGTGTGCGATCAGGTGCGTTATCGCGTTGCTCGTGATTGGCCGGCGTCGATGTCCACCACCTCTTTCGTTTCGCTTTTATGTTTCGATCGGCAGTGGCGGTGGCGGTGGCGGTGGCGGTGGCGGGGAGCAGGCTAGTAGGCACACACGCACACGCTCTGCGCATGCGGCATGGCGCATGTCCGATTTGGGACGCAAGATGAGCACCGAAAGGAGGAGAAAAGGGAGACGAAGGTCAGAGGAGGGAGGGCGAGGGGCTGGATGCGATTATGCACCTCAATGTGTGCGCGCACACCTTCTGGCACCCCTTGCCTGGGACGGAGGGAGGTGGGAAGACCCAGACGGGAGTGCGCTGACACGGCACGCGGCACACAAGTCCAAAGAATAAGCTACAGAAAGCATGCCGCACAGACAAACACGCATGGCAATCCTTGTCGGTACCGGAGGCCCACAACCACTGCGGCCGCCCCGCTGCGTGCGCGCATCAGTTAGGTTTTGGTATTTCTCTTCCCCTTGCTTGGGGATCTCTTGCTGAGACAGCGCCCCTCTCTCTTATCTCGCCCTCGCTGCTCCGGTTCTCTGAAACCACGAAACGAGAACGGGAAGAGATAGAGAGAAAAGCGGGGAGATGCGGAGACGCACAGACACACGCGGAGACGCACTATGTGATGACCTGCAGAGGCGTCCAAGAAACTTAAATGAGGGAGGGGCGGGGAGGGAGAGCGCGTGCGCGCGTTCAACCGTCCCGTTCACAAGCGCACACATACATACGTGCCCGCATACGCCGGCACACACACCGCTGCGGTCGGCACAGCGTCGTCAACGGTTTACACCAGGGACCCACCGCCTTCTCTTTACTGGCTCAGGCCCACCTCGCTCTTCTCAGCACCCGCCCCTCACCACCACCTCAAGAGCCGCACACCCTCCATGCATACCTCTGTCGCCGACCGCTAGGAAAGCAGTGTGTAGCCGATGAGATTATCGGCTCCAACTTTCTCCAGCGCTCCTTCTAAACGTCATCACGACGATCGCCACTGCCACGTAAGAAGAGCGGTGGTAAGCAGGGAGAGTGGGAAGAGCGGGAGAGGGTCAACGAAGCAGAGCGAAGGAGGAGAGAGCAAGAAGGGAGCAGGCGCGCACCCGCTCATACATGCGCACGGCAACGCGAGCAGAGACGAACCTGATAAAAAAAAAAAAAACTTGCAAGCACTTTGAGGGACAGAGAGGCGACGGCGACGCAGAGGAAGGGAGGGGAAAGATGGGATGCTCGCAGGCATACGCACGCACAGCGAGAAAAAGGGAGGGGGTGCTGCGATACCAAATACGGGTGTGGAGGGGGAGGCAGTAAAGGCGGGAGGAGCTTTACATCTGGCCCTGGTAGTTGGGGCCACCGCCGCCCTCGGGCACCGTCCAGTTGATATTCTGCGTCGGGTCCTTTATGTCGCACGCCTTGCAGTGGAGGCAATTCTGCGCGTTAATCACCAGCTTGTCGTTGACGAACTCGTATACACCGGCTGGGCAGAAGCGCGCCTCCGGCCCGGCATAAGTCTTCAGATTCACCTCCTCCGCAACCTTGGAGTCCTTCAGGCGCAGATGGCATGGCTGGTCAGCATTGTGGGCCGTTCCGCTACGGCTGTGGTTAGTGAGTAGGTCGAAGGTGAGCGTACCGTCAGGCTTCGGGTACTTGATCTCCACGCATTCCTTCGCCGGTTTCAGCGACAAGTTGTCTGGTGTGGTGTGCTTCAGCGTCCACGGCTCGCGGCCGTGCAGCAGGAGTGAGGTAATGCCGGTGTAGAGCATGCCCCACTTGAAGCTCTTGTGGAAGCTCTGCCGCACGTTGCGCACCGTGTAGAGCTCCTTGTACAGCCAGCTGCTACGGAAGCAGTCGTCGTAGCTCTTGCATTCCACGCCGCTGGTCGCCTCCTCCTTGCCGCCCTTGAAGGCGTCCTCGTAGACGGCCTCGGCAGCGAGCATGCCAGACTTCATGGCCGTGTGCGTGCCCTTGATCTTTGGAAGGTTCAAGAAACCAGCGCAGTCCCCCGCCAGCACGCCGCCGGGGAAGTGCAGCTTCGGCAGCGCGCTGAAGCCGCCCTCGACCAACGTGCGCGCACCGTACAGGATCGGTCGGCCACCCTCCAGCTGCCCTCGGATGAGATCATGCGTCTTCCACTTCTGCATCTCCATGTACGGCCGGCAGTACGGGTTCGAGTAGTCGAGGCCCACCACGTAGCCGCACGAAATGAGGCCGTCGCCGTAGTGGTAGAGGAAGGCGCCGCCGTAGGTATTGTCGTGCCCCTTGTCCGTCGTCGGCCACCCCACCGTGTGCATGACGGTGCCTGGGTGGTGCCGCTCCTTGGGTACCTCCCACACCTCCTTGATGCCGAGCCCGAACGTCTGCGGGTTGTCGGCGGCGCGCAGCCCAAAGCGCTTCTCCAACTGTTTGGTGCAGGATCCGCGGCAGCCCTCGGCGAAGATGGTCTGCTTTGCGCGGAAGATCATGCCGGGCTCGTACTGCGCCGTCCTCCTGCCATTCTTGTCGACGCCCCTGTCATTCAGCTGCACCCCCGTCACGGCGCCGGTCGCCTCGTCAACGACGACGTCCGCCGCCGCAAAGCCAGGGTAGATCTCCACCCCGAGCGCCTCGGCCTGCTCGCCAAGCCACTTGCACATGCCACCGAGAGACGTGATGTAGTTACCGCGATTGTGCAGCGTCGAGGGCAGCCACGGCACCTTCACGCTTCGTGACGGCCCTGTCAGCACATGGAAAGCGTCAGACGTGACGGGTGTCATGCTGGAAAGAATGGATCCCTCCTGCTCACGCCACCCAGGCAGCAGCTCATCCAACCCGTGAGGCTCCACACAGGCGCCGGAGAGCGTGTGGGCGCCGATCTCGCTGCCCTTTTCGACGAGGCCGACGCGGAAAGAGTCCCTCTGGTCCCCGGCGAGCTGCTTCAGCCGAATGGCAGCGGAGAGCCCCGAAGGGCCACCGCCGACAATGACAACGGCAAACTCCTCGACGTCGCGGTGCACCTCAGACCCCGCAGCCGCAGCAGCGGAGGCACACAAGTAGCGCGAGGTCCAGCGCAGCATGATGACGCAGCACAGATGTGTTATCCGACAAATGATGCGCAGCGCGTGAGCGTGTGTGTGTGTGTGTGTGTGTGTGTGTGTGTGCGTGTGTGCACCACGGAAGCGCGGGTTCGAGGTAGAGGGACGGAAAGAGAGACGAAGACAACGATCTGTGAAGCCTGAGAGCCACAAGAAGAGGCAAGACGTCGAGACACACACAACGTAGGCGAGCGAGCAAGAGAAAGCAAAGAGGAAGAGAACGGCACACGTACGCGAAGGTGTCGCTGCGAGGCGTGGATGGGGTGCGTGGATGGAGTGCGTCGGTAAGGGTGTGACGGGTGCTTGCGCCAGCGCGTGTATGTGTGCATGTATTGCGGTTAAGTGACTCGTGAAGCAAGACAGCAAAGAAGAGCGCGCGTAAGGGGGGGGACCAACGAGATGCGGCGTGGGCGGCGCACGGCGATGGAGGAGCAGCGAAAGAAAAGGAGGAAGCAGAGGAGGTGAAAACAGCGAGAGAAATCACCGTCGTCTCGTTCGTGTCCTCGTGGCCGTCTGCGATGGGGCGCGTGTGTGTTCGGCGTGTGTGCTCTCTCCGTGAGAAAGGAGGAGGTCTCCGTGCGCAAGTTTATGCTGGTTTGTTGGTTTTGTTGCTCAGCGATTCGTGGGGAGAAAGGGAGGACAACGATAGTGACTGATGCGAACCGTGGAGGGTCCCAAACACCCGAGGTAGACACCAACACACACACAGAGCAATGTGTGTGTGTGTGTGTGTGTGAGACGCAGGCCGGCGGCCGTGGAAGTGCGTAAAGTCGTGCGTGGGTGCATGTCGCTCCACAAAACAGGGAGGGGGAACAAACACAGAAAGACTCGATGTGTGAGTACTCGTTGGCCGTCTGCTTCGTTGCTGGTGGGCGTGTTGTGTGTGCGTTGCGAATCGAGAACTGCTGACACATGCCCGCGCACACAAAGGAAGAGGGGGAGGGGGCTGATTGGTGTTAGCAGGGGAGTGCCCTCTTGGCCGTGTACGGGCACACGCACAGGCACACACGCCGGCTATCGTGCAGCCGGCGATCAGGACCCGAGTACTTTGCCCTCCCTTCTTTTTCGTATCCGTGAATGGCACTGCATGTGTATGTGCCCGGTTGATCGAGTTGAGCGGAAGGTAAAAAAGGAGAAGCGGCCCTTCACCTGAACAGCAGAGAAGCCCAAGCAGCGCGATGCGCGGCGAGAGAGAAAGAGCGGGGCACGAGGGCTCGGGGAGGTGTAGTGGCAGCGAAAGATCAAGTCCTTGGGCGCCCGGTAAGTTTCGTCAGCGTCTTCACCGCCACCCCGCCGGCTCCCACCACACAGACACACACGCACACACATCCATCAGCAACGCACGCATACGCAGAGAAGGACGCTGCTATGCCACGTGATGTCGAACAAGAAGTCCGACGACAACCACGGAAATGGCGCCGTACAGCACCGCATCCTCCAACGGCTTGTACCATGAGAGCATCGTCCCCGAAGCGTCCACGGCGTTCTCCATGAGGCGGTTCCACATCACTTGAATCGTGGTGGTCAGCGTGCCCAGTGGCCCGTGAAGGACGTCGCGCTTGCCCTGATGAGCCCGATGCGCGCCCCCCGCACCGGTCCATAGCGTGTCGTCAACTTCATCAGCCCCTGCCTCCGCCATGGAGGATGCCGAGTGGGCAGAAGCCGAGGGTGAACCAGCAGGCGACGCAGACGACCCCAACTGCGGCAGCAGCCGAGAAATGCCGAAGTGTCGCAGAGACCACTGCACGTTGAGCACCGCCAAGGCGAACTGCACCGCCATCGAGCCCCGCTCCTCTTGCCTAAGCGAAGCCGTGTAGTACTTCCACGCGAGGTACACGTCGACGCCTCGCGCCATCGGGTCTGCGCTGGCGCGGTTCCACGCGTTTGCGGCGGCCTTGAGAGTGAGGTGGAAGGCCGGCGATGTCCGCAGATACTCGGGCGGGTTCGAATGCACCTTCCACTCGGCCCCTACCGGAGCGTTGGTGTAGTGCCGCAGCACTTCAGGACGCTCCATCAACTCCTGCGCAGACATGCCCTGCACCACCCGCGTTGCGCGAGGGGCCTTGTGCAGACCCAGCTGATACATGAAGCCCACATTGAAGAGTGCCTGCGCGTTGTGATGGTGATCGCCAGCGATGCGGTAGTACGCCAGTGCACGCTCCATGTCCACCCCGTACTGTGGGGACTCGCCATAGTAGTAGAAGTTGCCAAGGCGCAGATATGCAGCCCCGAGTGTGGTATGCGTGTGTGTGTGATGCAGCACAGTGCGCTGCAGCAGATGGTAGAGCAGCTCACTGGCGGCCGCCTCGCCGGAGAGGTACTGCGGCGTCCGTCCTGGAGCAGCGGTCAAAGGCCAGAAAAGAGGGACCGCACCGCTCTTACTGGCGTGCCTACCATGTGGCAGTGGCGTGTCCGCCACCTCAAGGTAGTCGTCCACGTACTGGACGGCCAACCAGGAAGCGGCCGCGTCGCCGGTCTCCGCCAGGCTGAGCAGCTCAACGAAGGAAGCCAATGACGTAGTGGTCGGGCCTTCATCCTCGTCGGACGACAGCAGCGACTCCTCCACAGCGTGCAGGCGGTCAAGGATGCCGGCGAGCAGCACTTGATACTCAGCCTCCGATCGCGGCCGCACAAAGCCGTAAAGACGGTCCGTAGCATCGCCGTCGTTGGCACCGTCCCCATCGTCCTCGCTTCCGCTGCCATCATGCGATGGCACGCGCTTGGACCTCGTCGCCTCCAACAGCCGTGCGTCACGGTCTCCGTCGGCACCCATCTTCCCTTTCACCTGGCCATGACGCTGCGGTTGTCGCTGCAGATCTGCATTGTCAGCGCCGACGCCGGCTCTACCACCCGAGTGGCGGTTGCCTGGAGCGCGGTGCTGCCAAGTGCCAAAGGACGCGGTGCGCTGGTACAGCGCCAGTGCCCGCTCGCACTCTGCCGCCGGTAAGGCGCCACCATCCTCGGTGGCCTCGCTCAGCATGTTCGCTAGCTGCCACTGCGCGAGCACGCTACCTTGCTTCGCCGCCCTTTCGAAGAGGCGACGTGCTTGCTTCTTGTCTGGAGCCACTCCGCGACCGTGCAGGAAAAGGACCCCGAGGTTGTACAGACCCTCAGCGCAGTGGCTGCGGTAGAAGTACTGCGCCGCCGTCGCGAAGTCCGGCGGCCCGTTCGACGGCGGCGCCGCAGCCTCGCCGTTGCTGTCGGCGCCGGTCGCGCTGTGCTGCTTGTCTTGATAGAGGTACCCTACAGCGTGGAGGAAGCCCATCCCATTCAGGGACAGCGCATCGTTCTGCAGAGCGCCAAGGCGGAAGTGGTGGAGGGCCCGCCGCAGGTCGGGCAGCAGCGGTGGGCTGATGGACGGATCGCCGGCCATGTACAGCTGGCCCAGCGCTCCATGCGCTCGTGCGCTACCCTTTCCAGCTGCGGTCTGAAAGTAGGCGGCGGCGCGACGGCCATCGCGCACCACCTGATAGTCACCCTTGAGGAGCAAGTACCCTAGTGTGAGCAGCGCATCCACGTTGCCAATGTCAGCCTGATACTTGAGGCTAATCAAATCCAGCCGGCGCTGCTTGCGCATGTCAGACACGGCGGCGTCGTCGCGGTAGGCGAAAAAGGACATCGACCCGCTGCGGCCGCCCTTGCCGCTGCCAACCGTCTTCGCTCCAGCGGTCATCGGTTCCGCGCCACCGCCCGAGGCAGCGGCAGTTCCATCGTACGTCATAGCCACCGCGTCCGCCGCCTCGCGATAGTGCGCCAGCGCGCTCTCGCAGCTCGCCGCGACACCGAGGCCGAGCTTGTAGCGGTACCCGAGCGCCATATGTGCCTCAGGGACAGCCTCCATGGCAGCAAAGGAGTAGTACATGAGCGCATCTCGCTCGCTGCGAGGGACGCCGATGCCGTAGGCGTGCAGCACACCGAGAAGCCAGTTCAGCCGAGCATGTCCGTACGGCGCCACATCGCGGGCGCGCTGCACGAAAAGTGTGACGTTCTCGTTCACATAGAGCGCCTCCAGCGCGTGGTAGTAGAGGTAGGACAGCGCGAGTCGCGACGGGGGTGGGGATGGAGGGTGCAGCACATCGTGTTCGTAACGATGATACCGCGCGGCGGTGCTGCTACTGGGCGCGCTGATCGTGGCAGAGGCTGTTGAAGAGGATACAGGCTGCTCCTCATCCTTTTTCAGCCCATCACCATCGACCTCGTCCAGATCAACGGCAGCCCCGCTGACAGCGTCCTCTGCCTCCCCCTTAAAGGCAATCTCAGCCGTAGCAGCCGCAGTGTCATCTGGCCCCTCCCAAAACTGGGTGACCGCCTCCTCCGACTTCATCGCCCCCTCCTCATGACTGATAGTGTCGACATCTGCTGCAGGAGTGACGTCGCCGCGTTCGGTCTGGCCGTCTGTCGGCTGCGCATAGGCCGCAGCTTCACCGTTTTCTTCAGAGGTCATCGGCACATCACTGCCGCCTTGGCCGTCGCCGTTCGCGCGCCGCTCGGCAAGTGCCTGCTTGGTGACAACGGCCGCCGCTTTCACGACGTGAGACGGAGAGTCGTCGGTGCACGGCGCTACAGAGCATCCCGTCTCGGACGCCTCCGCAGTCGCCGCGTACGTGGCAGGCTCCGCCGCACTTGCGTGCTCCTCTGCAGTCGACTCCTCCGCTTCAGGCGGTGGCGCCTCTGTGGGCCGCACCTCCTCCACCGAGGCACCCGCAGTGCCGCCGAGAGCCTCATCATCAGCCGTAGTGTCACCCGCACTATGTTTGGCACCATCGCCCCCAGCCTCTCCGCCTCCGGTCCGCTGCTGGTGCATTCTATGGTGCCCCGGTGCTGGTTGCTCCTGCGCCTCCGGGACAGAAGCGCTGTCCGATGGCACCTTGCCCTCCATTCCCTCGTGAGCTTGAGCTGCCCATGTCTGCTGCGGCCCTTCAGAGGTGCACCACGTCGTCGGCGCTTCCAGCGAAGCGGGCGTTGTTTCGGCTGTGGATGTTGACGAGGCTTCCTGCTGCGCGGCCTCCGCGGCAGCCCCATGCTGTCCCTCCCCCGCCTCACACGCAGGCTTGCATTGTACAGTGGTGTGCGCGTCACAGTGGAGAGAGGTGGCCTGCTGGTGTTCGTGCGGCTCCCGGCTATTCCCCTGCAAGGGCGTCTGGTTCTCCGCCTGAGCGGCGTCACTTGCGCGGTCTGGCATGGTGCTTGGGTGAGCCTCCCAGGCCTCAGTCCCTCCGGCGGCGCTATCCGAGGCCTCGCCCGCTGACTGCTGAGGCACGTCGTATGTTTCCTGCACCTCCGCCGGTGGTTGCTGTGATGCCAGTGAGCCCCGTTCCTCCCATGCAAGGGTGGAAGCGGCGGCCTCATCGAACGCGGGCGGCTCATCTAACTGCGCTGGTGTAGCAAGGTCCTCGGGCGGCGGTGGAGGAGAAGCTCTCAGCTCCGGCACCGCATTAGCAGAAGCAGCGGTTACACCGACATCGCTGCTGGAAGCAGTGGCGGGCTTTTTAGCCGGAGCTGCAGCAGGTGCGTCATCCGCGCACAGGGCACCCGTGCCGTCTGTGGAAATAGCTGACGACATAGTGTCCGTCGGCTCTCTTGCCTGCTGCTGCTGCTGCTCAAGATGCCAACCTCTTCCTTCGCCGCTGTACTGGGCACCGTGCGGCGGTGCTTGGCTCGGCACACCCTGTTGCGGCGGCGGCTCAGACCAGTGGCGCTCCACCACGACAGACTCGTCCGTCAAGGCCTCTGATGGGAGGCGAGGAGCAGAGCTCGACACACTGTCGCTCTCTGCAGCCCTATCTGCTGATACCGTGTCCGTGCACAGCTCAGCAGAGTGCCCTGCAGCTTCTTCGCAACGCTCCTGCCGGTTGCTCGTGGGCTCTGGTGCCCCCAACGCTGCGTCGTCGCGGTGCAGCACAGAGCCGGCCGGCGTAAGCGAGTCATCCGTGGCTGGGGCATGCGATGCGTCTACATGTGCCGCGGGCGCATGGGCCATCGAACCAATCGTTTCTCTGCCGCGGGCGTCCATCGGCTGCCATGACGCATCATCCTCCGCCTCAGCCAGAACGGGTTGTGTGGCGACGCTTGCGAGTATGGCAAGCACCGCGACGGCAGCCGCAATGCTACAGAGAAGACTGCACCGCAGCTGACTGCCGCGACACCCGCGACGCGAGACGCTACGGCTGCCCATGGCAACGCCGCACAAGCCCACACACCGACTGAAAAATATATGCGAGGGAAAGGAAGGGGTCTTCTGATCTTCGTGGACTGCTCGCAGTAAGCACGGAGAGCACTTCAGCTGCATAAGAATGATAAAAGAGAACCCCACTGCACACGTGGGGTGAAGAGAAGGACGTGCGTGGGTCTGTGAATAGGCTGTGTGTGTGTGTGTGTGTGTGTGTGTGTAGGTGGTAATCGTGAAGTATAAGTGAGGAGGAGGAAGAGAGCAGAGCGAAGGGATGCTGCGGCGTGCCCTTGATGTTGTGTATTTGGCTGCTGCAATGGCCGTAACCTCCAGAAAGATCCACCTCAATGCGTGGGTGGGCGAGGGGGAGGGGAGAAGAGACACAGGAGATGCGATGCAAGTGCAGAAGCCTGTGCAACATGAAGATAGGAGGGCGCTTGGGGGTAGCATTAAGACGGGTATGGACGTAAACGCACGTATATACGTACGTGTAGCTGAATGTGTGAGTGCGCGTGAGAGCGAGGGTAGCAGAGAAGCCATACGCACCCGCACACGCAGAGTGATCTGGTTGAAGGTGTCGGACGGACTTCTGTTACTTTTTCAAGCAGACGAGGGAGACACAGCGGTGAGAGAAGCGTGTGCTGTGACACACACATACGCAAATGCTTGCACACCCCTCTCGACACGCCTGATTACCTCTGCAGAGCGCCTTGGAGGGTCCAGCCACGCTGGAGTCACCGCACAGGCCCCCAAGCATTCGCCTCTTCCCTCCACTACCCGCAAATCACACCGAGTGGGCGCTTCCTCTTCGCCCCGCGGTGTGCACGTGGATAAGAATCCATGCATATATGCTTGTATGTGTATATATGTATATGTTACGTAGTTACCTGTCCATCCATTAGCCTTTATACGTACGCATATATGTATATATATATATGCATGTGTGTGCACTGCCACTGCGTCACTCAGCCGCACCCCTCCCCTCATCGTGGCAGACGCCCCCCCTCCGCACGCACGCACGCACGTCGGCGAGAGAGAGAGACCACGGGTGGGTAGGGGGCGAAGAAGAAGAGAGGGGCGAGTTCACGATCGGGGCGGGGGTAGAGTCAGTGAAGAGAGCGTGTCACCGCCAGGCATCGACAAAGGCGGTCTCGCTACGCAAGGCGGCACTATAGGCGATGGAAACGCGGGTGCACCACTTGGCGGCCGCAGCCGCAGGCCCGCGCTCGGGGTTAGAGAGCATCGCTGCGACGACGCTTGGTCGCAGCGGCACGCGGATTCGAATCCAACCGACTGAGGCGGAACTGCTCCACGACGAGCTCGCATCCTTCTCCCGCTGTGCCGCCTCGACGCCATGCAGGAGCTCCCGCTCGCCGCTCTCCACAACACCGTAGCACGACACGGGAAACCCGTTTTGGAGGGAGGCAAGACTGCGCACGACGCCGCACCTTTCGCCGCCGTTCGTCTGGCCGTGTGCCGCCACAGCGGAGGGTTGAGCGTGGAAGAGGACGGCGACTACCGCGTGCTCCAACGCCGCTGCCAACTCCGCGTGCGTTTGGCGGCTTCGCCGGCGCTCAGCAGCAGCAGCAGCAGCGGCGGTGGCATGGGATTTCGCTTCTTCGGAGGACGAGGAGGACAGTGTGGGTTCCACCAGGCAAACATCGCCGAGCTTCTCATCACGCTCGGCCAGCACGATCGAGTGCAGTGCCGAGAGCGGCGCCTCGAGGAGGGTCGTCTCGGGCTCCTCCTCCCCCGCGTTTAAGTCGCCACTCGCCGCCTTCGCGCCAGCGGCGGTGCTGCCGGTGTAATGGCGGAGCAGGGCCGAAAAGTACGTCTCCCACCGCTGTTGCCGTCCACGGTTGCCCTTCGTCGCCTTGATGCGTGCTATCGACGAGTACGTCTCCTCGCGCTCCACGCGAACCGAGTGCACCTGGCCACGCCACCTGTACGCGCTCGTGGTCGTGAGGGACGAAACCGGCGACTCGCGGTCTGTGGGCGCAGGCAGCTGGACAGCATCCTCACGAGCGTGCGGATACGGGAGACGACAGAGCAAGGCCACCGACGGCGTCGAGCTACTGAGAGGCGCAGCCTTGATCCTGTTCTTCTTCGAGCATGCGGCAGGACCACCATTGTTCTCACCAGCAGCAGCAGCAGCAGCGGCGGCGGCCGGAGAGCTGGCAGTGCTGTGACGAACAAGGAAGCGGCGCTGCACCACCTCGGCGTTCAGCCCGTTGCGCGGATCCAGCAAGGCTGCCGTGTCCCGCACCCACAACTCCTCCCGTGCCTTGTGCAAGTGAATCACCTGGCGTGGTCGCAGACGCCGCAGTGCCTCGACAGAGACACGCCGTCCCGTCTGCAGAACCCAGCCATGCGTGTTCACCACCACAGGATGTTCTCTGCTCACCGCTCGCGCCTGCGCGCAGACAGCCGCCAGCGCGTTCGCTGCAGTCAGCGGGCATGGTGCCGCTGTGCTGGCGCCGATGAAGAAAGCCGCGACAACCTGAGCGCAGCTCGCGTCGTGTGCACGCAGCAGCGGACGCCGCACAATGGAGAGCGTCAGCTGACCCGGGACGCCGAACTCAGGCTGCCCGACATCGAGGTCGAGCCAGTAGCAGAGTCCGTGCTGACTGAGGAGGACGTTTGCCAAGTATCGGCACAGCGTCGACTTTCCAATGTTCGCAGAGCCCAGCACCATGACAGAGCCGCAGCCCTGTGCCGCGATCGACGGCACGATGCTCGGCACGAGGGCGAGATCGACGGACGGCTCGCTGCGGTGGGCGACAAACGACGGAATGTCCATGTACGCGCTCGACGGCGCGGCGGCGGCGTCCTGCGACACGCCTCCCTTCTTGCACACCTTTGACTTGCCACCAGCAGCGCCGTCCTGACGACCGCGCTTGCGGGTTAGGTAGAACCTTCGCGTTGGCCCTTCGTCGCCATGCCGGCGCATGTAAGAGGGCGGCTGCACAATCAAGAAGATCGGTGGCAGCTGGTTGGAAAAGAGATTGCGCCAACTCTGCACCGTCGCCTCCACCCAATCCCAGTCCACCGCCCCAAACACGGACTCGCAGCTCCACTGCAGCGACTGCAGAAAGGCCTCCTCCTCGTCTGCCGCCTCAGCAGCAGCAGCGGCGGCAGCAGCGGGTGCTGCTGGAGTGCCATTCACCGTCGCAGACGTCCTGCTCCGTGATGCATCACACACGCCGCGGTAGTACAGAGGATTCAGTGGCTGTCCCAAAGCATCCCCAACGTCCGTCGACGTGCTTTCTCCGGCAGCGGCGGCCGTCGAAAAACTTCGAGGGGGCCAGGGAGGCGCCGGCACGCGAGGCCACTGGGGCAGCTCCATGTCCTGCGCGTGCCGCGTCTTGAGCCGCTTCATGGGCATCAGCACCGCTCGGTGCTCTTCGTGCCACAGGGTCAGTTGCTTGCGACCAAGGTAGAAGCCGTTCACAGAGACCTCGCCAAGGCCAAAACCGATGATGCCGCACGGTCCTTTGATGGTGATGGTGTCGCGAAGCCCGATGAGGGTGTGATGGCAGTCACTGCGGCGCATGCGGTCCTCGTGGCACGCAAAAAAGAACGACTGGAAAAACTGAGAACGCGCAGCCGCCGGACTCGTGCTGCTGCCACTGTCGCCAGGCTCGTCGATCACTGCAGGCGGTGCCGCCGTACCGCTCTTGTCGTGTGCGCGCCCCTGGCGCTCGTGCTCAGTACGCTCCGCAGCGCCGAATCCGTCACCACCGGCTGCACTGAGATCTCCGTGCGGCGCAGATGCGGAGGGGTCTAGCAGGTCACCATCGACGTCTCCATCCTCTTCAACTTCCTTCGCTTCGTCGTCGTCTCCCTCGGCGCTGACGGAGGAGAGCGCTTCGCTCTCCGCCGTGGATGATGCGCTGTAGTCCGTCTCCCCCTCCGAAGAGTGCGCGCCACTCTCCTCGTCCTCGACCTCTTCGTTGCTATCCCGCTCCCTGTGCACCTGCAACCGAGACTCCTGCCGACTCAGGAAGTCCGGATCGAAGCCAGCCATGTGACGCCGTACGCGGTGGTGCTCACGCGCCTCCTGTGCCTGCTGCCGTAGCTGGTGCCGCTGCCGACGTGTCGGCGCCCCCGAGAACTGCAGTGCCGCACCGTTACGACGGTCATACACTGCCCTGCCAGCCGTAGCCTGCATCATGGATGCTGATTCAGCGCTGAGCTGGTCCTCCTCATCACCGAAGTCGCCGCTCGACGGTGCCGCTGCAAGCCTACCGGGCACGCCGCTGCCGCCGTCGGTGCGGCTGAACTTGATGACACTCGCCTTGCCAAAGGGTGACGCGTCCTCCTCGTCATCATCGCCCTCCTCGTCAGCGACGCTGTCGGAGTCGCTCTCCCTCACGTCCCCGCGCGCACGCCGGCCTATGCTCTGGCCGTGACCTCGCAGTACATCCTCGACGGTAGAGCCGGCGATCGGCTTGCCGGACGCCAAGGGCAATGACGACGAGGCGGTGCCGGCGAAGAGTTGTCGACGCCACTGACGCGAGAAAATCACCGGTTTCTGCTGCCTAGGCATCAGAAGGGGCTCTTTGCCGTCATCCTGCGCGTGGCTGCTGCTGGCCGTTTTGTGGGCCGCCACCGTAGCCGAAACAACCGCCTCGCTTA
This sequence comes from Leishmania donovani, assembly GCF_000227135.1. Lineage (NCBI taxonomy): Eukaryota > Euglenozoa > Kinetoplastea > Trypanosomatida > Trypanosomatidae > Leishmania > Leishmania donovani. The sequence continues at coordinate 264,080 of NC_018234.1, read as the reverse complement.
CCTCCTCGACGGCCGTAAGAAGGGCTTCTGGCGCTGTAAATGGGAGCTGCGACGTCTTTGTGGTCAAATCCGGAGACCGTGGAGAAGATGCAGTTGACGCCTTCACGGTACTGCTCGACGTCTTCGCACCCCTGGCGCGACCTCGAGTGCTGCCACGAGTAGAGGAAAGCGCCGGCGGCAGTGGCACAGGCGCACCGGCACGAACGGCTGCCTCTGGCGTCGACGCCGTTGCAGAAGCGGTGGGGTCGGTGCAGATCGCTTGCGTTGCAGCGTTAGAGTGTCCTAGCTGCTGAATGCGCTGCAGCACGGCAGCCGGCACCTTCACGTGACCCGCTGCAGAGAACATAGCGCCGTTGCTGCTGCTCCCATTCGTCGGTGCCGCCACCTCGATCTTCGCGACACCCGACACTGTGGCGCGGCCGCCTCGCGTCGTCACCGCTGCTGTCGCAGTTGTGGCCGCCGTCGACGCTGGCATGGCTGTCACCGTTGTCTGTTCAGCCGAAGTGGTGAATGCTACCGAAAGAGGGACGCTGCCCACCCCGTCCGCCACCGACTGCGGGCGGGCGTCGACGATCCTCTTACCCCGCCTGGTGGGCATTCCACCGACAGCCCTCAAGGGTGCGAGTGTGTGTGTGTGTGTGTGTGTGTGCCCACGCGCTGCACATCACTAGTCGGCCGCTGCGACTGCAGAATGAGCGGCAGGCGCAATGCGGGCGAGCGTATGCGTGCGGGTGTCGATGCCCCGCAGTGCGCGCCGCATCGAAGGCAAAAAGACGAACACCCGCGTCGATGGGTGCGTAAGGGAGAGAGCGAGGGAGGGGCGAGAGGCGCGGTGCAGCAATGGATGAGGTGGCCGCCCGCATGCACGCACAGGTGCGGAAAGGATGGCGCGCCCGGATAGAGCACGAGAAAAGACAGTGCCGCGTCTTCCGCCGCCTGCCCTGCTTGATTTGGGCCCTTGTGCGTATGCATCTTAGAAAACGCTGGGAACAGCGACATGCCCGCACCCCCTCCCACATCCCCATCGACGACTCCCTCTCGCCCGTCTGGCGGACACACAGACGATGGTGGCGGCGAGACCATAAGACGACGGCGGGAGAGGCGGGGCGAGGGAGTGGCAAGGGGCGCATAGGGGGGTGGTGCAGCCTATGCAGGGCCACCCGTGTCGTTGCTGTTAGAAAGATACCAAATAGGGGGAGGGAGCGTATTCAAAAGCGTGCCGTCGCGCAAACCCCGCCCACCTTCGCGCTCCTTTAGTCGATGCAGTATTATCAGCGTGCATGTTACGGGTGTCTTAGAGAAGCGGAGATCGGTGGGGGAGAGGGTGGAAACGAGTGAGCGAGAGCGCGCGGTGTGAGAGGTGAACGCAAGGAGGATTACTGCCTCGTAGGAATAGGCACCCTTTGTGCCCCACGACCACCATCACCACCCTCCTCTTCCTCCTTGACTTGTCACCATCTGCAAGCAAGCAGGCATCCTTCCCAACGGCTGCCAGGCCGGGCCGCCCATCTGTACGTCTGCGTGACGCCTGCCTGAACAACTTCTCCGTTAGAGTGCTTAGACGAAGAGGGGCAGGTCCTCTCACGCGTCGGCGAAGTGCACCGCCTTCGCAGACGCGTTTGCCCTCGCGGTGGGGCGTGGCGTCGGTTGCTGCATCGACGCGCGGGCCAGCAGCTGGCGTTTCTGCTCCTCCAAGACACGGTGGAAAGACTTCTGCTTCTGCTCCTCCTTACGCTCCTTGCGAAGGGAGCGAGTCTGCAGGCGCTCCTCGCGGCTCGCCTGCACTGCCTTGGCCAGCTTCATCCGCTCGCGCATGGAGAGGTGGACCTTGGCCGCGGCCGCCTTTGCAGCCTCCATCGCCTTGGCGTGCTCGGCCTTGAAGTCTTCAGGCTTCGACTTCTTCGAGGCCGGCTTCGATGCCGCGGCAGCCTCCTTCGGCGAAGCGTTCTCCGCAGCAGCCGCGCCTTTCGCTTTCTTCGCTGATACAGACCTGGTCTGCTGCGGCGTCTCCTTGCCATCCTCCTCGTCGCCGTCGCGAGTACGCTTCCGAGATTCGGGACTAGCCATCTTTTTCGTCCCCTTCGCCTCTCGCGCCTGGGCGTTGACGACCTCGTTGTCGCTATCCGTGTCGTCACCGCGCTGTGCTGCTGCCGCCTTCTTCGCCTCTGGCAGCGCAGCCTGGACGGCGGGCGTTTGCGTCAGCAGCGCTTGGCGCGTGCGCACCGTCAAGTCGCCATCCCGCGTCACGCGGAAGCGCAGCGCCTTCTGCTGACGCATCTTTTCGATCATCCTCTCGTTCTCTGCCTCGAGACTGGCCGGGATGGCGCCATCCATGATGGGAAGGCGGCACTGCAGGATGCCGTTCTCGAAATCGTACGTGGCCGCCGCAGCGTCGCACAGCATGCCCTCCGGGTACGGCAGCACAAGGCGGTACTTCTTCGTGTGGCCGCACGTGTCGACCACCAGCTGATTCGTGTTCGTCTCACTGATGTCGATCTTCTGATGCGGGACGTGGTGCAGAACCACATCCACAAAGAACATCTTCTTCTTGAAGTGCACCTCCTGGTGATACGTGGGAACTAGTGTGGAGGAGGAGGAGGCGGCGCTGTGGTTGCTGTCCCCGGCAGCGGCTGCGGACTTCTTCGCGGGAGAGCGGGCGGCCTTCCTTGCTGCCGCCTTTTTCGTCTTTCTCTCGGGAGAGTTGGCCGCAGACGCAGAGCTGGCGGCGTCGTCGCCCATGAGCCGCTGGCGCAGCTCCTGGACCTCATCTGGAAGAATGATTGCCCCTCGCTTTCTCATTGCCGAAGACGCAGCGGTCTGCTGGGCAGCAGTAGATGCCTCACCGTTCTTGGTGGCCGCGCGCCGCTCACGCTGGCGCTGCTTCCGCTCGCGCTGCTGCACCTCCTTGCGTGCAAGCCGAGCCTGCTTCGCGATATGGCGGAGCTCCGCCTCCTCCTTGCGGACGTGCGACGGGGGCATGGCGCTGGGCGGTGGGTAAGGAGAAGGGTGTCGTTCCTATCTGTCCCGTGAGAGGCACTGCTGAGTGTAAGCCGAACGGCAGCGAGTATCGTCTTCACTGGGCGTCGCGTCGATGATAATGGTTTGTGAGCCTGGGTGTGACGTGGGGTATGTCCGCCACTACACCAATGGAGCGGGAAGGGGGGCGCGGGGAGGGCGCAACACCGACTGTGAGAGGATGGACGGTGCCGTCCAGCAAAGGAGAGAGATCGAGATAGCCACGTAGCAGCACAGGTAGAAGACGGAAGCTTGTGGGGCTACGCAGCATGCTTGGATGATCCGAATGTGCATGTGTATGCGCAGGCGCGGCGACAAGGGGGTGGGAAAGCGGGATGGAGTGGGGTGGCCGTCTCCAGGCGATGCTGTTCTTTATGAATTGGATGCGGCTTCCCAGATATCAGCGACACCACATGCGTGTCGAGAGAAGAGAGCACCTGTGCGCACACACAGCACGAGCATACCCACCCATAAGTGCTGGCAGGTACACCTGGCATGCGTCAGCGCATGCAACAACAGCGGCCGTCGTAGCGCCGCTCTGACGACGGCACAGGTAGCACGTAAGGTATGTCTTCCGTGCAGTAGCGAGAGGAGCGAAATGCCACAAGAAAGGGAGGGAGAGAGAAGCGACACGGAGAGCGACGGACAAGAGGGAAGGAAGGATGGCGGCCGATGATAAAAAGTCGGCCGACCAAGCACATAGGTGTATGTTGACGGCCTCCACACCTTTACCCCCGCCATCGACCGCCTCTCCTTATAGCCCCCCACCCTCCTCCTCCACAGACACAGACACGCGCACACACACCTACACGTCAGCAGGTGGAGTGGGTGTGAGAGACACGTGCACACGCAGTTGCCGCTACAGCCTGCTTACTGCTGCTGCTGCTGCGGACAGTACAATAAACAAGAGAGCCGCACCAGCCAGCTGCAGCAAGACAGGAGGAGAGCAGTGAAGAGAGCGAGAGACGAAAGAAGGAGGTGGATGCGAGAGAGAGGAGGAAGGGAGAAGCTTACGCGTTTGTAGTGGGAAACCAATACGGGGGGTGAGAGGGAAAGAATCGATGCGTGCGTCCATCAGCATCAGCACCCTCTCTCGGCCCTGCGCCACTTCGCCCTATCTCCTCTCTCTCCTCTCTCCCTCGGAGAGCACCAAGCGAACAGAAGGCACGGCACATTTCGAGCAAGCGTCACAGCACGCGAGACATCACACAGCGGGGGAAAGTCGGGGCCGCGTGCTATGAGAGACGAAAGTCGCGTGGAAGAGGGAGGAGAAGGCGGTGAGCAGTAGGGGAGGGGAGTCGGTTGGGTTGGGCGCGTGAAACAAGCCTGGTCACGACAGAGCATCTCGCCGCTGCACGTGTGCACACAACCCGGCACGCAAACAGCAGTTCACTGTGGTCGTTTAGAATCTGCTGAGCAGCTCAAAAACCACTACCACTGCCACCCTCGACGCCGCCCTCCTCCTCTTCCGCCTTTGCCCTCTCCCGGCCACCTCATCCTAACACGCGCTTACACGCACCGCGCGTGCTTGCGCAGAGAGGCGTACGCCCACCCGAGCCCTCCACACCCACACACACACACAATCTCTCTTGCGGTTTCTCTACGGCCTTTGAACGTACAGATATATATGTGCCTGTGCGTGTGTTGTGGGAAGGCGGAGGGTGAGGGACGGAGCAGGAGGAGCTCCTCCTAGCAGCAGCTCGACTCTGCCGCCGCAGCGACGCCGCCACTCGTGCCGGCCTTCAAGTCGACGGGACCCCCAGTCTGGCCACTGTTAGCGGTCGAGGTGGGAATGGCGGCCGCGTGCAGCTGCACGCCACTCTCCGGATCGACCGGGCTCATCACACCGCTCTTCACCTTCTCGTGAATGCGGCGCGCCGTAGACAGGAAGACCTCCTCGACGTTGTTGCCGTTTAGCGAGCTGCACTCCACAAAAAGCAGATTGTGCTCCGCTGCGAACTGAGCCGCCTCCTCGTACGACACCTCTCGCTCCTCCTCCAGGTCAGACTTGTTGCCTACGAGAATGAAGACCGTCTCGGGCCCTGTGTTCGCGCGAGCATCGGTCAGCCAAGTGCCTATGTGGGCATAGGTCGATCGCCGACTAATGTCATACACAAGGAGTGCGCCGGCTGCGCCGCGGTAGTAGCCTCGTGTGACAGAGCGAAAGCGTTCTTGTCCGGCGGTGTCCCACATCTGCAGCTTCACGAGCTCACCGTTGATGTCGACGACCGTGGTGCCGAAGTCGACACCGATAGTGTGCGGAAGGTCCTTGCGGTACCGCTGCTCCGTGAACAGGTGCATGAGACAGCTCTTTCCGACGCTCATGTCGCCGATGATGATGTACTTGAAGATATACTTGTGACTCATTTTCTCGCTGTGTACTTCCTTTTTGTTGTTGCTGCCTCTGTGGCTAAGGGAGCGGTGTCCGCTGATGTGGCTTGGGGGTAGCGGAAGAGAGGAAGGAAAGGGTGATGGTTGTGGAGATGGTGGTGGTGGAGAGGAGATACCCGCGGGGAGGAGTTGCCGCTGGACCCTCGTTGCTGCTCTTCTTATCCCGAAAAGCCTTACACCTACGCGCACACACTCGCAGCCAGGCAGATAGTCGCACTCACACACTCACACACAGAGAGACGCACGTGGACCAACTCGAGTGTATCCAGATAAGAAAGGGAACGGTGTAGAGGTTAAAACTGGGTAGACGGTGATGGTAGGAGACGAAGACGGTCACAGTCTGCTGTTTCGCTCAACACTAGTGCATGTGTGTGAGTGTGTGTACGTGGATGTGTGCGTGGACGCGCACGAAAAGTCGGCGGGTGTCAAGAGGCGGATGGATAAGGAGAGGCATGACAAAGAGAAAGGAAAGGAGAGAGAGACGCCAAGATTGGTGGCGGAGTTGGCGGTGCGGACGTCGGCGAGGAGGGGGAAGAAGGCAGTCACATGCACCAAATACATACCAGACGTACCCTCCCCCCCCTCCCAGAGACTGTAGGCAAGAGACATGGGCGACCAAAAAGCAGCCGTCTGCGATGCAGCGGGGTTCCCTCACCCGTGTCGATGCCGCGCATGCCCACCCTCCACGATGCGCAAAGCCGTCCGAAGGAGAGGGTGCGTCGCATCGCTTTTTCGCATAGAGAGGCGACGTTGTCGTGCACGTACCCCACCCACCTCTGCAGAGAAACAACCGAGGGTTGTTATCCTCTCCCGCCCCCTCTCTCCCCACCGTTCCCATCCTGCCATAACGAAGAAACTTATAACGCGTTACGATACGGCCTTCACCGCGCCCGTGGAGGCCGCGCGGTGCACTGCTAGTCACGCATGCTGGTGGCCGCCCGTCTGCTGCTTCGAAAAAAAACTTGTTTCTGCGCCAGGGGGGGGGGGGGCGGACACGGTGGCAGCGTTTCGTCTCGCTTCCTTCTCGCGGTCGTCTCGTGCTCCACCTTTCACCTGTATCGATGGCGAAAACAGACGTCTCACCACCAGACACGCACACACACACGGCGCAGCAGCCGAGACGACACTCCACCACACCACATGACACCGGCTATGCGGTTTGTAAGGTACTCTCGAAGAGCAATGGAACAAAATCGATAACACGCGGCGCTCACGCGGATGCATGCGCGCGTGTGCGGGCGTGGAGAAGCACCAAGAACATCCGCGGCACGGTCCCTGCGACACGCACGATCCATCATCGCTGCCTTTACAGGAAGAGAAGGAGAAAGAAAAGAACAGCACCGACGGCCACGAACGGGGTGGCCTGGCGGAGCACTACCACATCCAAGTACAGCGGCGCCGCCGTGCTGCGCCGCTGCACCTGGCGCACCGCAAGTGCCAGTGCGCCCCACACAGACGCCGCGGCGCCGGCACCGTAATCGGCGGAGGCGGTGCCTCGCTGCTGCGACGGTCGCGCAGTGCTGTTTGATGCTGCTGGAGGCGCTCTCGAGTTTTGCAGAGATATCGGAGGCGTAGCGCTGCTTTTCGAGGCTTGCGCACGTGAGCCTGCTGCCTTGGCATGGGACTGAGTCTGTGAGTGCGGCTGTGTCATCGGAGCCTGGCCCGACCGTTTCGCGCGGCCACTCTGCTTCGGTTGGTTGCGCTGCGGCCTGTGCTGTTGCATCAGGGTAGTGGCGAGGTGGCTGGACGTTGCGGCGGAGAGGAGTGGCGACAGAGGTGGCGCCGCTGCCTCCGCGGAGGCCGTGGGTCGGTTATTCAGTTTCTCGGCTGCTGCCTCGATGCCGTCGTCGCCACTCTCGCCAGCCTCGCTATCCTCGGCCATGACGACATCCTCAGCGCATGCGTGTTTCAACTCGCCCTCCTCCGCCGCCTCTGGCTCCTCGCTCTCGACGTCCGATGCATGCGACGGCGTCGGCGGCGATGGCGACAGCAGCGTCTCCTCCACCGCCACCTCCACATGTTCGTCCGAGCCCGCCGCGGCTCGCTCTCCCTTGCACGCCTCCGCCATAATTACTGTCCTCTGCAGTACCTTGAGGGAATGCGTCGGGGGCAAGTGTGCGCTACTAAGGTCCGGCATTAACGGCAGTGTGACTATCGGCGTCAGTGTGGGCTTCTGGGCAACACTACGCTGGCTGGACGTACGAGGCTGGCTCGCTGGAACAGTGAGTTCGCCGAGCTCAGCCGGCTCCGCTGATGAAGACTCGCCCTCAGCGGCGAGTGCAACGGCGGGGGCGGCAGCAGCGACCTCTTCCGCCACGATCGATGACCATCCACGTACCTCCCTCATTGCCAGCGTGTCTCGCATCTGCCTCTCTAAGGCCACCAGCGACGACTGCCCTACCTCACACCGCTGGACACACTCCTCGTTGATGATCGCCCGCATGTCCCGCCAGTGTCCTCTCAGGCACGCCAGCGGCTCCTGCAGCGCTGCCCACCGTCGCTCCTCCGCCTCAAAGAGTCTTAACACGCTGGTAAGTGCGTCTATAAGAGGGGCAACGCGCTCGTGAAGGGGGTGCACAGCGCCGGCAGTGGCACCGGCCGTGCGCATGGAGGCAGAAAGCGTACGTGAGGTGGAGCGGTAGTGCTGGCGGCAGTGAGGCTGACTTAGCGAGGCTGTGTTCGACATCGTTGCCAAGCCGTCGCCGTCGGTGGACGTCGTCGGTGTGTGCTGGAGGCTTGACGGCTCCTTACAAGAAGCAACAGTGCCTGCATCGTACAGCGGGGGCAATGTGCCGGCCATCGTGCGGCACAGCTGCACGGTTGCCTTTGCGATAGACAAGGCGGGCAGCACGGAAGAGTCCACGGCGTACGCGTCCGCCTCCTCGGACTTCGCGGCGCCGTCCCACTTAGCGCCATCCTGTGAGGCTTTCACGCCCGCAGTGTGGCGGCGGTGGCGGCGCTTTTCCTTCACCATCACCTGTGCCCCAAGTACCACTCGGCGTGAGGTGCTCGGCACGTCACTCAGGCTTTTGTGGCCGTTTTCAAAGATGCCGGATATCGCCTTTGCGGTCTTCGGCGTCGCGGCGGCACTGCCAGTGGTCTCTGCGATGAACGCCTCGAGCTGCTCCAGCGGGGCACACAAACGCTCGGCAAGGTAGCGGCCGTACACAGAGAACCAGCGTCGCAGCTGCTGTGAAATGCCGCAAGTGCGCGCTGCGGCGTTGCCATCGCTATCCTCGGCGCTAGCGAGCATGGAAAAAAGGACAGAGCGAGAGCCTGCGCTTCGCTTCTCGGCATCGCAGGCTGCCGCACTCTCCGCTGAGACAGGCACCTCGCTGCCTTTGGCGGGCTCTGGCACGGAGAGACCGACGATAAGCAAGCGCGTCAGCCCGCATACGAGCACCTGCTGGGTGGCCGCCATGATGTCTTGCAGGTAAGCATGATCGTCGACGCAACGGCAGCCATGAGCAGCGTCTGCCTTTGAAGTGCAGCCGGTCTCCGCGAACGCCACCGTGCACTGCTGGCCAGCAGGTGTCTCCTCCTGGAGCTTCCCCTCGTTCTCTGAGCCCCAGCAGCCGATAACTCCGTTGCTGGCCTCGCCGGCTTCCACTTCAGCCTCGCCCGTCTCCATGAGCGCCCGCAGCAGCCTGGCGTGCCCGCACAGCGCGTCGACGCAACGGTGCACGGCCTCCACGACACTCGTCAGCACCACCGTCTCTTTGCCTACATCACAGCGCCGCAGCGTCTCGCTTATGGCGCCGCTGTCGTCCAACTCGCCCTCTTCCTTGCCCTCCAAGCCCAGCTGGCCCTTCGCCTCACGCTCAAGCGCCACTGCCTGGTCAGCCGCGGCATCGCGGACTGCCTCGCTCTCGGGAACGACAGCGGTGGCAGCTTCAGGAACCATCTTCTGAAGCGGCCACTGCCGCTTCGGCGTCGGCTGCGACGAGAGCGAAGCGCTCATGCTTGCCGTGCCGCCCGCCCCTACAGCCATGGGACTCACCACCCGCGAGAACGCCAACGGGGAAGAGGAGAAGGGTGCCACCGCCGCCGGCGTTGGAGGCGGCTTCAGCTCTGGTAGGCCGCACCACGCCCGCACAGAGCCGACGGAGATGTCCTGCCACGACCACGGCTGCGCTGCCGCTTCTGCGCCGGTTATGCGTGTGCCCTCCTCAGTCGTTGTCGCAGTTGAGCCTTCACTGAACTCTGCCGCTCGCCTTCCTGAGGTTTCCGCCGAAGCGGCGGCAACTTCTTCCGCAGCCTCCGCGGCAGAGCTTGGCCAACTCTCAGTATCGCTAGTCCTCGTTGCGGTGCACAGGGCATCGTAGTCGACGGCGCTGGAGAGAGAGAGCCTTGTAGTGAAGCGTGAAAGCCCGAAGGTGAGCGGGAAGAGATGCGGTACAACGGCGCTGGCTAAGGACACGGCGGCGTTTTCGTCCATCCGAGTCGCTGCATCCGCAGCGGAGGACGAGGAAGAAGCCTCCACCGTCTCGGCCGCGCGCTCCCGATCGTGTCCCTTCGGCTGCGGCCTCTGCTCGCCATGCACCCTCGGCGTCTCCTGGGCCTCAGGAGCTGCCAATGTTGTCGCAGTGTGTTGCACGTGCACGAGCACCATGAGGACCAGTCGCGTCGGCGTGACGGTGGGCACCATCGGCATGTGACGCGGCGAGTCTGTTTCGCCAGAGACGGTCGAAGTCGTCGCGGAGTGCACCGAAGTGCTCGACAGCAGCGGGCCCGCCGTGGCCCCCGCAGCAATGCCCGGCTCCCCTTGGAGCGCGTGAACTTGGAGGCTGAGCGGCACAACGCGCTGGCGGCCGGCTTGATCGGTGACAGCGGGCACTGCCGAGACGCTCGATGTGCCACCTTCACAGGGCTCCACCTCTGCTTGGCTGGCCTGGTCCACCTCCCCGGCGATCCGTCGCAACACCTCATCGTCCACGCTGGCCAACAACCGCAGCGCGGCGTCGTTCAGCACGCCTCGCAGCACCGTGGTGGACAGCACGCCCGTCAGCGTGAACTCGGTAAGGGCCTGATCTAGAATGCACTGCCGCTGTGCCGGTGCAACGTTCCTCACTGTGGGTGGAATATGCTGCACATCGACCTGCAGCTCCAGTCGGAGCAGGTGCAGAGAGCTCCGCGCCGATGCAGCCGCAGCCGCTGTCTTCGACTTAGGTCGTCGTAGTCGAGCCAGCGCGCAGGCCTCCGCCAGCTCGTACGGGTACAAGCACGACTGCCGATCCGTGCGCTCGTCCATAATAAGGGGGGCCGCTGCCATTGACAGGAGTGGGGGTGGTACTCCACCGACCACAGAGCTGGCCGTGCTGCTCTGGGGGCTGTGGGTGCGGCGGTGTCGGCCGCTCCCCGTCGAGGTCATCGTGAGGGAGTCATCCCTCGCAAGAGCGAAGGTGGGGACCGACAGGACGAGTGTCGGCGGGGCGGCGTCGGCAATGTGTGAGGACAGGTACGCCCAAGTCGGCAGCACCGCGTCCACGCGGTCGCTGACGAGCGTGACTTCGTCGTCCATGAAAGAGGAGCTGTTTGTGGTCGCGGCGGAGTCCGTCGACAGTACGCGGCGCTGCGGCGACTGCGCAGACGACGGCGAATTCGCACTCGTGGCGCGCTCCGAGGCAGCCGGGATCGGACGCCAGGACGACGACAGCGGTGACAATGCCAAGTCATTGGCGAACTCGTCTGCGCCACCGAGCATGCGACGCCGCCTCTTTGCTGCAACTACTGTCCACGGCAGAAGCAGGCGCACATGCGCTACGAGGTCTTGCGCAGTGGTGAAGGTCCCGGCGCCAAAGGTTGCCTGCGGAACCGGAGTCGCCACGTACGGTGGCGGCGGTGTCGGTGGTGGCGGCAGAGACGGCACAGAGCGAAACGCGCTGTCTATTGGCAACGACAGCTGCGGCTGCGGCGGTGGGGGCGTTGTAAAAGATGGCTGGCCACTGCCTGCCACATTGTCTCGCATTGTCGAGCGCGGGGCTGCGCTTGCGGTCTTGGGGCCCGGCAGTGGCACAACCAGGCTTGGGGGCGGCGGAGCTGGTTGCAAGAGCTGCAGAAAGGCACCAAACGTCTTCACCACCACTGGCGAGCCAGGGCAGCCGGCGTCGCTCTTGCCCTGCGTGCTTTCGACCGGCGTCGCCGGGGCCGATACCGCAGGTGACCGGGACGCTTCAGGTGCCCGTGCTGACCCCGAGCGGCCCCCAGCACTAACCGGCGACACTGTCGTGGTGAGCGCGTGCTCATCGACGCCAGCCCCGCCCCCCGGCGCCTGAGAGGACGACGGCGCCGCAACCTCGTAACGGTCCAAACCAGCAGAGACGCCGGCGGAGGTGGGAAGCCCCAGCAATGACAAGGTACGACGCACGGCATCGCGCCGCAACGCTGCCGCCTTGGCGGCTTCGCTGGGATCGCCACTACTCCCACTCCGAGTGCGTGCAAAGGGCGAGGAGGCGGGCGTGGTGCGCGGGCGGCGCACGGGGCGCGCGCCTTTTTCCATAGCGCGCCGCATAGCAGATATGGGCGACGTCGCCAAGAGCGGCGACTCCGGGGCGTCGGCTGGGTTCGTCATTTCCCCCTTTGCAGTCGGCGAAACAGCGGAGGCGAGGAGCGGCGCTTCAGCGCTTTCGACACCACATTCACGCTCGATGCACCCGCCAGGTGCGTGCAGCATGTGCGAGGCGTGGGAGTGTGAAGTAGTCGTTGCGCCCTCGTCCGCTGACTCCGTCAGCAGCGCCGTGCCCATCACAAGCGCGCCGGCGCCATCGCTGTCGCAGGCGCCAGCGGTGCTCTCAGGACTCCCCCGCTTGCTCAGCGTTCCGCCAGCGCCGCTCCTCTCAAAGGAAGAGCTCAGGGAAGGATGCGAAAACTTCTTTGAAAGCCCCGACGGCGTTGCTGCCGCAGCTGCGGCCTTGGCGCGGTCCTTCACGGCGGCAGCGCGGCGCGACGTCAAGGAGAGGATTCGCAGCACAAAAATCTGGTCCTCCCCGACAGGGTCGGCGCGTATTGAAACCGACGGCATCACGTCGTCGTCCCCTTCCGCTTCTGTCGCCCCTCCCCCCCCCTGCTCTCTTCTCTCGCACGGATGCACGAGTTGGGCGCGTACGCAAATGTTCGAGTGAGAGAGGGAGCAGACGATGAGGAGGCGCCACAAATATATATATATATATATATGTATGTGTGCGTGCGTCTGTCGTAACGGCGCACACCGGCAGAGAGATGACCACAGCGGCAGAGAACAAAGCAGAGGCCACGGTGCTCGTGCCCACACACACGCACACACACAACAGCCAAAACGAGTACGAGCACCGAGCGAGGACACGAGTGGGACTGGGGAGGGGAGGCGGCAGGCAACGGGCCCTTTGCGAACCTCCTCTCCACTTTTTGGTTTACCGGCGGCTCGCTTCGCACTCCCTGCCTGCCCGTGTGCGCTTGGGCTTGAAAGGGGGAGCAGAGAGAGAGAGGGGAGAAGGAAGAAAAAAAAGAAGGCAGCTGCTGACGCCTGAAGATATGTGTGTGTGTGTGTGTGTGTGTGTGTGTGTGTGTGTGTGTGTGTGTGTGTATAAAGCCTAAGGGATTCAAGAAGGCGCAAGAGCAAACAGCTTCTGCTGTAGAAACAGGCACGTGTTACCTTGCGTGTGCCTTCCTTCGAAACGAACCCGGACGCAGAGACGCAGAGAGACCAGCAGCAAGGAACGCCGTCGCTCACGAAACAGCCGGAAGCACACGTACAGAGAGAACGAAAGAACGAATAAAAGGAATATTTATAATGTGTAGGCGACCGAAAAAAAAAAGGGGGAGGACAGAGTGCAGGGCGAGAAGGAGGAGCCCTTCAACGCCCCGTGCAGGAGAACCGGAAGCGAAAGGCAAACGAGAGCCGTGTGATGGAGGGAGGCGCCCGAGATGGGGGGGGTAAGGGTGGCGGTCGCGCTGAGGGAGAGAACGCAAGAGGCACCGCAAAGACTCAAGAGAGAAACGAAATCTCGCCGCCCGTCTGCCACAGAGCCGCAACAACCAAGATCAACAGAAAAAACGCGCGAAGACGTAATCTGTGGGAAAGGAGGGGTAGAGAGCTCGCGAATACAAGAAAGGCGGAGCTGGGCAGAAGAGCAATACGCAGACAGGGAGGGAAGGGAATGTCACTGTCAAAGACGCAGCACAGCGAGAGAGAGAGAAAGGCGCACACACAGAAAGGAAACAAAATAAAAGATGGAGGGGCGCAACCTTTCACAAGCACGAGCACACACACACACACACAGACATACAGACCGACACACACCGAGACAAAACAAATACGAAAAAGAAACCAGAAAACAAAATGAAGTGGAGAGGCGCAGACAACAGCCAAGCGAAAAAAAAAACGAAAGGGGAAAACGCAGAACAGCGAGACGCTCGAGTCAACCAGCCAACGAAGGGGACAGGTATTCAAACGGAGAAGAGAAGGGAGACGACGAGCGAGAGGAGGAGGAGGAGGAGGAGGATGTGTGTGTGTGTGTGTGCCGTCAGAGAGAGAAACAAGAGGAGAGGTCTCCAAGCAAACCAAGCCAAAGCAAACGAGGCAAAAAGCGACAGCGCAAGAGCGCGTGCACCACAACCAATAAAAAACACACACGCACACAGAAAGGAACTCGTAAAAGCGAATGTCGATGAGCGAAAAGAAGACGGAAAACAGAAGAAGGCGGGGAGGGGCAGCACTGAATCGGAGGCGCGCACAGAAAAAACAATGAACAAAGAGAATGTCAAGAGCGGAATAGAAACGAGAGTGTATCTGCGTGCGCGTGAGAGCTCCGGCGAGCGTCGAAGAAAGCGAAGCGCCAGCAAACAAAGAATGTCAGGAGTATAAGCAGGAAAAGAGGGAGAAATCAGGCCAATAAAAAAGAGGGTAAGAGAGGCAAGGCACACACCGCTAGAGGGAGAAGGAGGGAGGGGGAAGGCAGAAGAGGTGTTCCAGAGACACGCACAGGTGGATGAATAAAAGAAAAAAACGCAAACAACAAACAAAAAGAGATGGAGAGGGAGAGGGATCGACTAAGTCGATAACAGCAATAACCCGTGTGCCTTATTCTCTGTATTCGCCCCGTGAAGGCGATTGCTGAAAAGGCGAACAGCGCACGAGCAGGAGAGAGAGAACGCGACAACGGAGGACAGACACACGAGAGGGTTAGGGAGGGAGGGAGGGAAGGGAGGGAAAAAGGTGAGAAACAGGGAAAAAGAGGAGGTAACAGAATGGAGCACGAGTAAAGACAGAAATCAGAGAAAGAGACGAGAGTACCACGACAGCACACAACAGAAGCAGGTTTAAGAGGCGAAAGAAAAACAAATGCGAAGAGGGAGAAAAGGGGGAGGGGGCTTGGCGACGGCGACACACAAAGAGGAGGGAAGACGGCAGAGAAAAAGCGGCACAAAACAAACGACAGACACGTCGCACACACGCACACGCGGAGAGGGAGAGCGACACGACGTGAGAACGGCAGCCACCAGCCAGAAAGTAATACTTTTGGTTATATATATATATATATCCTCCTGGTGGTTCCAACTCTCGATTTTTTTCTTTATTGATGTACTCTTCTGCCCCCCCCCCACTGGCAAGAGAAACACGAACGGAGAGAGGCCACGAAGCCACAGGCAATTCCTCTGGGCGCGAAAACAAAAAGGAGGTGGTGGGTGGTGGCAGGCCTTTTGCCTCTTCAGGTGCGTGTGTAAGCGAACGGCACGCGTGGCCGACACGCACGCGACCGGAGCGCACGAAGAAATATAAAGTACGCTGAGTGACAGATAGAGAGAGAATAAGAAGACAGAAAGAGATGCACGCAAGGCCTCGGTACGCGAAACGATTGCGGCCCCCTCTACGTTTGTTTCGACGTCCTCCCACCACTAACACTCTCTCCTACTCCTCCTTCCCGTTGCGGCGAAGTTGTCCCCTTCCTCAACCTCTTGTCTGCCTTTTCCTCTGTATTTATTGATGCGCCTATGTGCGCGCGAGCACGTAAACGCGTCCCCACCACCTTCCCTTCGTACCACTGCAAGGACAGCTATAGCAGGGAAACGCCGCGCACGCGGATGCGAGAGCACACGTGCGACCCCGCCCTCCACCACTCCAACAGGCACAGCAATATATCTGTATACTACGAGACGGAAAAGAGCAAGAAGTGGAAGCAGGAGGAAAAGCGTAGACGGAGAGAACGATAAGGTGGTGGCGCCTACTGCAAATATACGTGTGAGAGAGCAACAGTGTCCCGTTCTCTCTCCCTCTCCGCCAAAGAGCGGCGCAAAGACGCGAAAAGGGATAAGAAGCGAAGGAACAGCAGGAGCACACACGCGCACAGGGAGTGGCAGGCACGGACACACACAGAGAGTGGGGGGGGGAGAAGCACAAGAGGCACTTTACAAGGGAATGCGAGGTGAAAGACGAACGTGGATGATGACGGTTGGCGATGGTTACCGCGAAGAAAAGGGGATGGGGAAGTCGACGGCGAAGGGATTTGTAAATATATACAAGCAAAAAAAAATGTACGAAGCGATCTTTTTCACGTCAATGATACTGTTGACGCAGACGCCGTATATGGATTATATATATATATAATCCATATACCTATGTAAACGTGTGTGTGCGTATGTGTGTGTGTGTGGATCTGTATGACTTCCTATCGTCTCCTTTCCTGATGTCGTTGCCTCCGAATCGTCTAGTGGAGAAGGGCGGCAGAAAAGGGAGGAGCGGCAGACAGATATACAGAGAGAGCGAGCGAGCTCCGCCACACTGTAGCTCTCCCTTGCTCCTTAGTCTCGCTCTTCTCTGCAAGCCGTGTTTGAACGCTTCTTGTTCTCCTCGCGTACTTGCGTTGACTGCGTGAGGTTCGTGTGTGTGTGTGGGAGTGTGTGTGTGTGGAAGTGTGTGTGTGTGTGGGAGTGTGTGTGTGTTTCCGCAATTGTACGACACATGCAAGCCCCCCACACAGAACAGACGTCGTTTCTCAGACACACGAGTTCACGATCACGAGAGACCTTCCCTGTCTGCGTGTGTATGTGTGTACCTGACTGTGTGTAGCTGCCCGCCTCTCGCCAAATGTGGACGACGATGATACATAGACGGAGAGTGATCGAAGCAGATAAGCAACTCCACAGCAGCTGCACAATACCTAAGTTAACGTGTGTGTGTGTGTATGTGCGCCTGTGTCAACGCGCAAACCGCGCAGCTGGCCAATGGCACGCAAGAAAGAAAGTGACGGGCACGCACAGCGAGCAAAACAGGCTGCAGCGTACACGAGGATGTCGTTTTGAACACCTCCGTGCTCACACACCCCCGCACCGTACGTGCAGGGTGTGTGCTGCTTATAGTGGAACAAACGAAGAAATCGAGCACGCGTGGGCGGCAGTGCGCGCGAGCGTGTCTAGATAGACGGAAGGAGTCGTGGGGATAGGGGGTAGGTACGTGTTTTGGCGAGTAAGGAGGCCGGGTAGGTAGATGGAGTGGGTGGGCGTGACCTGAAGAAAGAGACGAAAAGAAGGGGGAGGTGTCGGAGCTGGCGGAATGGGAGAGAAGCGAATTGTTTGCCCAACGTATCCATTCTATCACGAGCTGGTCAAAACACAGACGCATGCAACGACAGGTCCTCTATCTCTGCTGCGTCACGGCTATGTCACGGACATCGGGCCCATCAGCGCCGTTTGGTGTCGTTGGCCCCATGGCAATTTCAGTGCGCACAGCGCGGGGGGTGGGTCCGTGGTTGCCTTCGACGTCGGCGAAACGCAGGTGAAGCTGAAAAAAAAGCAGGTGGATGCGCATATATGTTGAATCGCGGGCAGGATTCTTAGGCGGCCTGCCCAGGGCGTGGTCATAACCGCAGGTCTCCCCGGCACGGCGCCAGCTCAGACCTGTCAGCAGACGCGAAGAGTCGGCAGCAGCACAGGGGTGGGGGTGGAGAAGAGAAGCGGCGAACGGATGGCAGAAGCATTCGTCGTCGCTGCCGTCCCAGTCAGACCCCCTCTGTGCGCCATCTATGTTTGTACGTGTGGGTCAAGATTTGGGGGGTGAGAGAGGGGAGGGGGGAGGATGTCTATGCGCTTGTGTACCGGGGATGACGATAATTCCGGTGTTTCATGTGACTTCTTCTCCAAGAGCTAAAAGGGGGAGGGGGTGTGCTTGTGCGTCGGCGTGCGTCTGTGAGGAGAACACGTGGAGACGCATGCTCTCTGCTTGCCTCTGGTTCGTACTTTGGTGAGTCTCCGTGTGTCACGGCGAACACAACAGCAAAAGAAAGAAAAGAGAGAAGGTGTGACGAGAGAGGAAAGAGGGGCGCCGTAACGGCACGTCGGTCGGAGGCACAAGATGCGAGGAAGAGGCGTCGGAGAGAGCGGCGGACTTGCGCTAACACCGAATGACGAGGAAATCGCTCTGTAGGAAAGAGGGGGAGGAGGGGGGGCCAAAGACTGGTGTACACGCAGATTGATTTTGGCCACGCCTTTGCTGTCCGTTCCAATTCCCTCCTTCCGTCCCATGTGCCCGAAACCCATAGTTCACGTGACGAACCACACGCAAGCTAAAAGGGGGAGAGAGACACACAATACCAAGGAGTGCGCATCAGTGGATCAAAAGCCTATACCTATCCACGCCCCGCGCCTGCAGCCGCATGAACTTGTGTCCGGTGTACCAGTGTGTCGGTGTGTGCAGTTGTATATCTGAGGCGTACACAGCAAGCACATCGATTTTTCAGATCCAGCAATGCACAACAGGTAATACAGGTAGCGAAAAAAAAAAGAGGGAGCGATCCACGCATGGCAAGCAGGAAGGACCTGCACGCAATTCGTGTATACTCTTGAGTGTGTGTGCGCACACATATCTGCTCGGCGAAGACACAAAACAGAAGAACGCTAGAAATGAGCAAAACAGGAACACAGAGGAAGAACCGAATCTGCGAGCACGCACATGCACATGCATAAAAAGGAAAGAGAGGAGTAGAAGTCACCACCAAAGCAGCACAGTACACATCTACGGGAAAAGCAGGGACACGCCGCACCGTAACGGCTCACGCGCACGCACCCCCCGTGTGGCAGAGCCGTCCATCTCACAGGGACTTGTTCCACAGCACTCCTCATTCCGCTCTTCATGCTGGCCTTCCTGTCACGCTGTCAAGGTGCGGTTGCGCTCCACCACACCCATCATGGCACCCACCCACGCCTGCCGGTCGTCCTCGCGTAAAAAGGACACCGCCACCGGTCGGGATGCGAAGACGAAGACGGCGCACATGTCGTTTGCCACCGGACGGCCTCCGTGATCGACCACCACTGCACCACCGTCGACACGGGAATCGCTGCCGCGACTGTTGGCACCGCACTTGGCACGACGGAACAGCGTCATGTGCGCCTCCGCGATGCCGTGTCCAGCGCCAACGTAGACGGCCTCCAGGTGAACGAGGTTCAGCGCCGTTTCGTACGGCACCTCCTGCTGGGAAAGGGAGAGCCCCGTCGGCAGCGGCGCCCCGTGCTTCGACCGCTTCGCGCGCGGCAGCCGATCGTGTCGGTGCGCGTCCGCCGGCGTCGCCCACGTGAAGTGCGGCATGAGGACCTCGCTGCCACAGTATGTGTCCATGCAGTCGAGAATTTGGAAGAGGCGTAGGTGCGGTCGGCGACTGTTGTGAATGTACTTGACAGCGAGAGTGCCGCGAGAGCGCAAGAGCGGCATGAGATCTTTGAGAGGTCGCTTGACAATGCCGCTTGATGGCTGAGATGCCGCGAGCTTCGCTCGGCCTGCACCGCCGCCAGTGTCTCTGCGTCCGTCGCATCTGCCCGTCTCGCTACCGTGGTCACCGCCTTCGCCCGAGCTGCTGCTGCTGCTGCTGTCCACGTACCCGTCTCGCATGTGCACATGACGCCCGCGAGTGTGCAGGGATGCATCTTGCCGCCCATGGCGGTTGTGTTGTCCACGACTGTTCGTGTCACCTTGGCGGTGATTGAGCCGAGGCGACGACGAAGGCTCCGCCGGTGCCGCAGCAAACCCGTTCGGCGCCGAAAAAGGATGGTGCTGTGATACCCCAAAGACCATATGCGGTTGAAAAGACGACGACTGGTGGTGCTGCACCGTTGCACACGGCGGCGCTGCTCCTGCGGTGTCGACAGCGCGGTGCAGATGTCGATATGGCGGCGATGGCGTGGCCGCCTGCGCCAAGGAGGAGACGGCCTCGGCGTTTTCGTTGTCCAAGTCGTACGGCAGCGCACTAGAACCAACGGCGGCCGGGCCCGCAGGGCTGACACGAGCGCGAGCTTCCTCGTGAGCGCGCGATGCAGACGCCGTGCTAGAAGCGGCAGGTGACACAGACGACGCAACTGATGGCCTAAGATGGCTCAGCGCGGAGGTCCCGTCGCCCGCGGTGGTGATGTCGTCGTTGCGAAAGGCTGGCAGCCGAGCCGTGATGATCTGGACTGGGTGCGTGCCGCCGCCGCTGAAGGCGAGCTGGGCATTCGGTGCGCGGTAGGTCGGTTCCGTGTCTGAGGTCGCGCTGCTGTTCACTAGCCGATTTCGAGCGTCGGACGTGGTGGGGCGCTGCGGCGGCGGTGTGTAACTGTCGTGTCGCTCCCGCTGCGGCGGCGGCGGTGGCACTGGTGCGACGCTCGCAATGACGTTCTCCGTCGGGTCTTCGACCAGGAAGGACGACGTCTCCATCCCTGCCTCCCGCCGCGCCTGCCGCACCGTACGGTAGAGGTCGATGTAAAAGCACTGCGCCAGCCCGGCCACGTCCTCGGCACTCAACGACTCTACACCGCGCTCCATTTCTCCCGCCTCCCTGGCGTAGTAGTTCTTGAGGTAGTGTGCGATGCGGCGGACATTAGCTGCGTGCTCGTCGGCGTTGTGGCGGCTGACGAATTCAACTGGCTCGACATGGTGCAGGACACGGTCAGCAGAAACGGTCGGCGGCGTTGTTGTCGAGGTGGCGCATGGAGGCGACGGTGCCAGGGGTGGGCGTCGCAGCGGCTGGCGCCACGACTGCGAGCTCTGATCCTCCCTCACCTCTTCGTAGGCGGAGTCGCGGCGCGCGGCGGGGGCCGCGGGAGGAGAATGGGACGCCGACAGTACTGACGACACTGGGCGCGACGCATAGGCGCTGTTCACGTAAGAGTCTCGTACAGAGCCCTCCTCCCACACATGCTTGTCTCTCCGCCCGCGCGGCTCATACGGTGACGGCGATGCTGCTGTCGCGGCATCTGTGGAGGCTGTGGCAGCGCCACGATGGGTTTCCTCACCGCTGCTGTCTCCCCACCCCCACAGTAGCGACGACGGCGAGGGCCCGCGACGAGAGACGGGTGGTGGCGGTGCGGACGAGTGCCGCCACCCACGGGAGGCTGGCGTCGTCGTTGTCGCCGCGGTAGACACGCGACCGTACGGCGGCGTGGACGAAAAAGATGAGGCGCGGGACCACTCCCACCTTGGCACGGACGGCGGCGCCGACGCTGCCCACCCGCCGCCCACCGCTCCGCCGGTGTACGTGTCCGACTTTCGGCGGGTGGATAAGGAGGGCGGCGCGGCAGAGTCCTTCCCGTAGCGGAACATTGTGCCGGATGAGGTTGCCGCAGGAGCAGCCGACGCAGCGCCTCTCGAGGCGTTGCTGTCGTTGAGAAAAGAAGGCAGGTAACTCGGATCGGCTCTGTTGCCACTCGCAGAAGCGGCTTCGCGGATGTATGGCGAGTGGCCGACGCTGGCCAACGTCGCTGAAGCCCGCGGGCGCTGGAGAAGCGGCGTACCGTTCAGAATGCCGTCGTTTCGCGAGTCGCTCGCGCTGTGTGAAGGTTTACTGTTGCCAAGGTGGCGGATTGAAGAGTACGTAACCCCTGCGCCAAGGTTTGTGTGTCTGTCCTCGCCTACGCTGTCTCGTCGAAAGCTTCCGCGGGCGCCGAGCAGCGGTGCATTATTGCCTCGGTTGTTCAGCATGGATATGTTCGATGGAGAACCGCGCTCCGCAGTAGACGGGCCGCGTAAAGCTGGACGGATAGCGTCCACTGCGTCCTGTGGCAGCGCCTTGCGTGTGGGGCGGCCGGACTGATTGACGAAGTCCTGCAAGTAGGCGATGGAGTCCGACACAGACGCATCCGCTGCGACGGGCATGACGCAGAGAGCGGTGCAGTGCAACACAGCGCACGGCGCCTTCGGTGAATCTATGTATGGAGTAGCGTGCGTGTGTGTTTCACCGCTTACAAGTCTATGTGTGTGCGGGTGTGTCCCGATGGACAACGAAACGCTGCGGCAGCCCCCTCGGTGGTGCGCTCTCACCCACTCACAGAGACGTGTAGGAGTCCGGGGAGGGGCGGCTTTTGGGGTTGTGCTGCAACACGACGACCACAACGCACAGCGATGTACGAGCGATAGAGGAGGCGAGGAAGATGGGTTCGCAGGGAATGGGGGGAGGGGCGGAGTAGAGCGGTGAAGAGTCAGCATTGCAGGAAAGCAAAAGCATGACAACAACATGAATGAGGGCACGCTGCGAGCTGCGCCCTGTCGCGGGGGTCACCTGCGATGCACCGCCATGCAACTGCTTGTGTGCGCCACTGGAAGCACAGATCCATTCATGATACGTGCAAGTGCGAGCGTTCTAGCTCTACCTTTGGCGTCGGGCACACCATCGTCACCCTGCGCCTCATCACACACACACACACACACACAGACACGCACATGCAGTTTGAGCAAACATACACAAAGACGCGCTGTACGATAAGCGATACTTGATGAGAAAGCTGGTGGAGGTGGAAGCACGCAAAATACTATGCAGGAACACCACCTATCACCATGGCCAAGGTGGCCTCGTACCTTTCCCCCGAGTTTTCTACCGTCGTTGTGTGTTCTTCATAGTCCTCTGGGGTTGTTCGTGCTTAAAAAGAGACCCGGGTGACGTTGAGGAGGGGGGTGGACGCTTCCGCGCGTAGCATGCCGGGGGCCAGTGCCCCCAATGTGTGAGGAAGTCAGGCAGCCCCCTCCCTCTATGCCCTGCCGAATGCCGAACCACCTCTGGTGGCGACAGGACCAAGCACCTACGACGTGGGGGGTGGCCAGAGCGATGTGCCGCTGCTGATGCGGGTGGTCAGGTCGTGGATGGCGTTGTATTGTGGAGCGAGCTGCGGCAGTGAACGCGTCTGCGCCCCTCATGTGATGGGCAAAGTGCCAGCGCAACCCCAGCGTATCCCACCCCCGGCCCTCACGCAGCCTACAGAGGTGTGGGGAGCCTGCGTGCTGCCCCAAGAGGAGCGCGCTACGTTTCGACCAGCATAATGGGCCCCGCATCCCGCGGCGCAGAGCAGCGGGATGCGGGGCCTGTGGGAGGGTTGGAGTGGGGGAAGTCATGTAGCGTTGGACTCATGTTCTACGGCAGCATGAACAGATCGAAGAAAAGCTTACCAGGAGAGAAGACACGCGAAGCAGAAGCGACAGCGAGAGGGTGTAGGCGTGTGGAGGTGACAACGTGCGTATGTAAAGGGAACGTGCTTGTGTGTGTGTGTGTGTGTACGCGTGCGTCATCGAGCCTATCTCTACATCCATGTCGGTGATTGTGGAGAAGTACGAGAACCCGTACGTACATCAACGCGTGCGCTCACAGAGACGCGCTCCAGCCACGGCTACGGCGCTTTCTATCTCCCAAAGCGCACGTAACGCCAACGAGAAGCGTTGCCAATCAAGCCATCCGAATCCTTCCTGCACACCTCCCATCCACCACCTGCAGCCACCGTCGCCAACGCCATGGACATTATCATCCGTCGAGCCTCTCAAGTCGCAACCCGAGAAAAAAAAAAAAAAGAGGGGGAGTGAGTGGAGAGATGAACGAAAATCCAAGGAAAGAGGGGGCGGACGGACGGTGGGTGGGGGGGGGGGGGGCACACACGCGAAAAGGGAAAACAGAAAACGAGTAATGTGAACAAAGCCAAACAAAAATATGATCAGAAGAGGCGAAGAAACGACACGCCTCGCATCAACGCACTCACGCACGCACGCCTCACATCAACGCAGACGTGTCCGTGCGTCCGTGCCATGGAGTAAAACTGTGGAGCAGCGAGCGACAATACCAACAAAGAAAAGAGCGAGGAGGAGAGGTGCTCTCACCCCCTTCCTCAGAACAGTTTATCTCTGAACGCTGGTGTTTGGGTGCGTGCGCGTGCCCCGCCACCACACACCATCGCGGAAGCCAACGAAGGAGGGAGAAAAGGAAGTGAGTTGAGTGTCCCCATACTACCTCTTCTTCCCCCTCCCCCGCCGCCTGCCTCCGCCCCTCCCACACAAACACACATTAACATACCGCGTGTGTTTTCTCACACAGGGATGAACGCATGTACACACACACAAGGCCTAGCGAGAGAAAACGGGATGCGTCTAGTACGGCAGCCCCGCCAAGACAAGCCCTGTCGCCGCTATCATCTTCGTCAGGGTAACGGTCCCGCCGCGAAAGAAGCCGCGGATGCCCTCTTTTTGCGCGATGCGGGCCACACACTTCATGGCGGATGAGTACCGCAGCCGGTCCTCCATAACGGCGACCATCATGCGATGGCGCACTAAGTCCACCGGATGAAGACACAGGGTGGTCGTGCCGGATACCGCCAAGCCACACACTGTTTGTATGATCGCCGGGGTCCAACCGTTGCCCTCCTCATCTGGCGGTACGTACGGAGCGACGAGGTTCAGCAGAACACTCTGCACAGACTGGTAGACAACGCTGCCGAAGATAAAGAGAGTGAGGCCGCGATAGAGGAAGTGGGGGCATTCGCTCATCACGGGATGGGCGTAGAAGGAAAAGCTATTTCGGAACTGGTACGGGGCGCCGACACGGGACTTGACATCGACGGCGAGACGGAACCGCGCGTACTCCAGGGGGTAGCTCACCGCAGTGGCCGCTAGTGCACCCCCGAGAAGGGCGGCGTAGCTGGCCACCGTGTAGCCCGCTACGGAATGCATCACACAGGAGTTGAAGATGAACGATTGTGTTGGGTACGCAAGAAATATCTGCGCGAGCAGTATAGGCAGAAGCGAGACCACCTGGATGAGGTTGCCGCGCCAGAAGCTCCGTGCGCCCTCCATATGCTTGAGGTAGCGCACACAGGACCACACGGTCTTGAACTCGCACTGAAGGACACCTGCGCGTTGGAGCTCCTTTTGGCACTGCATTACGTACTTCACACGCTCGAGGGGGGCGAGCACAGTGCGGCTGATGGCTCGCATGAGCCAGAGCCGCTGGATATACTCCACAGAGATGAGCGTTGAGCCATCGTCTTCATAGGGGCAGCGCTGGTCGCCGTGCTGCGATGCCGACTCGTGCGACGGTGATGAATATGATGATCCGGCGTGGTCAGTCTCCGAAGTCCCGCCATGCGACGAGTAGGATGACGCGGAAGACCTCTCCCCAGCCCTGTACGCAGAGCCGCCGCCGCTACCACTACTGCTGCTCTGGGCGGCAACGCTAGTGGTTGGCATGGCTAGACAATTAGAAGGGTGTCGAAAACACGCAAGACGCTCTCGCTCTCCTTCCCCTGGACTGGTGTGTGTATGCGTGCGTGTGTGTGTGTGTGGTGGTGGGGGGGGGGGGCACGTTTGTGAAGTCTCACGAAGCACACGCACACGCAGATGGACAGAGACCGACAGAGAGAGAGCGCTACACTAGAAGCCAGCGATTCGCGCCGGACTGCAAGCAAACCAAGCGCAGCGCAGTCGTGCCTCTCACAGGCACACCCGTGAAAAAAAAACGAAAAACAACGAAAAGGAAACACACGCAAATACACACCAGTTACGCACTGCCGGAAGGACGAGCACGCTGCCAATGCGATGGGCCTTCGACTTGATCACTTGAAAGACCACGCTGACAAAGGCAGCAGCCTTCGCGGGTGCACGTATGTATCTGTAATAGATGTCGTGCTGGTGCGTGATGATCGACTGTAGGAGAGAGAAAGAGAGGCAGAGAAAAACGCGGCAGACCGGTATCCCAAAACTCAGCACAGCCAACGCCCCATACGCAAGCGCCTCCTCCCTCCCCTTGCCTCCCTCCTTTTCTTTTCCGAAAAAAGAGCGAGAGGCTTACACGCACACGCACACGCACGCGCACAGCGTATCCCCCTTTCACGCTGCTAAGGGAACGAACGAGCGACGAAACGAGAACGAGCAACACGAGTGAGAAGAACAAGGGGGGATATAATGACGCACAACGCGGATGGGGTGTGGGGTAACAAACAAGCAGAGGGAGGGAGAGAGAACCAGCGCGTGCGTGATGTGCGGGTGTGTGTGCACGAGGATGCAGCTTAGATGTACCTGTGAGGAAGAGGAAAAAGGAGAGAAAGGAGATAGGAGAGATAAGAATAGGCCAAGGCGACAACGTCCATGCCCACGCCGAAGCGTCTGCGCGTACGCGTATGACCGCCCGTGTCTGTGTCTGTGTTGTGTGTGTGTGTGTGTGTGTGTGTGTGTGTGTGTGTGTGGTGTATGTGTGTGAGCGAAAGGAAAGAAGCGAAAGGGAGGGGGAGAGAACCTTGAGCGATGCGAGAAAATACAGAGTCTGGCCTTCGGCTTGTGAGTTTTCTGTGCGTGGGTGCGTGTGTAGAGAGGGAGGGGGGAGAAAGAGAAGTCTTTGAGTGGATGTGTGTGTGTGTGTGTGTGTGCGTGGGTGCTTGTGGTTGTGAAGAAGTGCCTCCAATGACGTAAAATATAACGGAGAAAAGCCAAAGGCAACCAAAAAGATGGTATGCGTACTGGTACAAGGAGAAGACGTGGGAGAAAGAGGGGGGTGTGTTCAGCACGCACCCCGGCGCCAACCAGGAAGGAGGAAACGCGTGCGGTGCAGTGCGTCCAAAGGGTGCCAGAAAGCGACGTGAGAGGAAGGACGAGAAGAAAAAAAGAGCGAGAGGGGCAGTATTTTGTGCGTTGGTCGGTATGTGGAGGAATGGCGCACACACACACATATATATTACATATGCGTATACACACCTACATATATATTGTCTTTTTTTTTCTGCGTAATAGACGACGCCCCCTGCAAGAGAAGGCGAAGGGGCCAGAGAGAGACTCGAGTGACGACGTATTGTCAGCGATGCGACCCCGCGTCCCCTTGAGTTCGCTCTCTCCCTGCCTCGCTCTCCTCTCCCCTTGATCATAGACGCCTCGCTGCACATCACGCCGAGTAGGCAGTAAGGCCGTCCTGTCCTGAAGCTCTCCCTCTTACCTCCCGCCGCGATCAAGCAGATTGACGCACCACTTGCATCGCGGCACGCGAGTACAGCAGTGAAACGTCGAAGATACAGAGACTGAGAGAAAGAAAGAGAGAACGATCTATGTGAACACGACCTGGCACACACCCATGCATGCCAGAGGCACTGGCATCTACTTTCACCTGAGTCAACCTGAGACGGCCCTGTAGCACAGCGGATGGGCGAAAACGGCAGGGGTGACTTGAGGTCGGCGCGTGCTCAAGGGCTCTCGTCCCTCTTATTGCAGCCATTAGCCCAGGCTTGTGCGCTTGCATATGCGTCTGCGTACATGTAGCAGCCACGGGCCAACCCTTCGTCATACTTGGGCTCGATCTTCGCTTTTCTTGTTCAGCCCGCAAGCGTGGACTACAAAGCATGCACACACACACACACACACACACACACGAGGCATCCGTGTCACCTACACAAATACATCCACATGCATAGAAGCATCTGTGTACACACATGTGCATGCCTTCCCCATCTACATCGTCGTTGTATCTCGGAGAAGCCGCAAGGCCAGAGATGAGGAGAACAGATATCAGCAAAGGC
The DNA here is from genome assembly GCF_000227135.1 of Leishmania donovani. NCBI lineage: Eukaryota > Euglenozoa > Kinetoplastea > Trypanosomatida > Trypanosomatidae > Leishmania > Leishmania donovani. The sequence goes on along the minus strand of NC_018234.1, from coordinate 236,924 downwards.
ATACATATGTATGCGTGCATGTATACGTGTGCGTGCATGTGCATGTGGGAGTGCAAGCAACGAGACAAAACACAGAGGAAAACATAATCTCTGCGATGAGACAAAGTCGCCAAGAGGTAGACAGGAGGGGCGCTTCAGACATCGAGCCGCCCAACGAAGACGGAGGAGTAGCGCGGACTCGCACGCCTGAAAGGAAACGCAACAACACAGAATTAGCGAGAGAAGAGCGAGAAGCAGTAGAGGGTGGCGGGGCTCAAAGCAGTCTTACCCCTCCCTCACCTCTCTCATCACAAAACAAGTAGCAACAGCAGCGAGGAGACCCAACGCATAAATCGAAAAGGTAAGAATTATGGGGAAGAAAAAGCGGCAAGGCGAAGGGTGGAGGTGGGCGGCGTGGCAAGAGAGAAGACACACTATGGAAACAGTTGGCGTGCATGTGCGTGGGCACGCACACGCAATTCAATGTGAGAAAGAGAAAAAGAGGGGTGGTCGGCAAGTTTACACGGAGTGCCGCAGCAGCGGCAGGTGCTGCCGGATACAACCCGCCCCCCCCCCTTTTCCCCCTGTTCCGCCCTTTCGGTCTTGCATCCCATCCCGCTTCACGCAGAGGTCATCCCGCCTGATATGCCCCCCCCCCACTGTCGCCATGCTGAGGAGTCCACACAGAAAGAGCTTCTCTCTTCATTGCTTAGACCTCATGCGTTTTGTCCAGATGGACACAAAGACCAGCACAAGCAGCGCCACGATGCACAGCCCAAATAAAGAGAGAAAGCACTTGTCGCGTGCCAGCTGGCGGTAGAACCAGCGCAAATCACGCGAGGCGTGGTCGATCTGGCCCTGCAAGTTCTGCAGCTCCTCGTCGATGTGGTACATGCGCTCCGTCTGCTTCTGAAGCTCCAC
>NC_018234.1:211024-231024 GCF_000227135.1 Leishmania donovani | reverse complement strand
ACGCTCCAGGAAGTAGCTGAATACGCGGCGGAAGGTGCTACTGAGGCCGTCATTCGGGTCCTCGGCGCCGGCGCCGTCGTCGAAATCGATAGGAGAGGCGTTTCCCCCTGCCGTTCCGCCGTCCTCGCGAGCAGAGCGGTGCGACGTCTCAAAATTCTGCGTGTCGGAGCGAGAAGGAGAAAGGGAGCTCGAGTTCATGCCCTCATCCTCGTACGAGAAGTTGTATCTACTCTCCATGGCCTCACGGTTGCGCTTCTTCAGTTCGGACTCGATGAGCGCCTTCTCCTTGCGCTTGTTGGGCGGGAAAAAGAAGAGCTCCTGTGTGTTCAGGTTCATGAAGCGGACGATGCCGGCACTCGTGCGGTAGAGCACCCACCCATCCGGCAGCGTGTCTGACATGAGCATGCGCTCGACAATAGCCATCAAATCCTCATCGCGGGGTAGACGAATACCGAGGCTGCTGCGGAACTCATCTACGTCGCGTCGCGACACTGCCGTCTCGTCCTCTTCCTCGTCGTCATCGTCGTCATCATCATCGTCGTCGTCGTCGCCGAGTGCGTGGACCGCGCCAACCGGCACGATTTTCATGCCGCGCAGATTGTCGAGCAGCTCGTACTTGCGCTCAGCGCGGCGACGCTCGGCGATGCGCCACTGCGCGAGAAAGAGACGCACGCGGAAGGTGACATAGTACGTGCCTGCAGTCGTGATCACGCCGGCGACAGGAACCCACAGCGGCACCACTTCAAACACCACGCGCAGCCCCTCTGCGAAGGTGTGGGCAGAGTAGAGACGCTGCCACCAGTGGGAGAAGCCCGCACTACTAGAGGAGGATGTAGGTGAAGAGGAGGGGACGGCTGCGGGCTCAGCACTACCAGCGTCTTCGAGGTGCGTGCCGCCTGGTGTGGGTGACGGTGCCGCAGAGGATGGCATAGCAAAACGAAGAAAGGCGTCCCTACAACACACACACACACATACACACACGCCACGCGTCCAACAGAGTCTTCAATGATTCTCCTAAGACGGCGACCGCTGATTAACGAATTCCCGATACGGTGTACCGTGTGTGTGTGTGTGTGGGGGGGGGGGGCTCTGTGCGTGTCGCTATGACTGACCCCCTCCCCCACACACCCTGGTCTCACCCTTGCCTCGAGTCGGAACAAGAAAAAGAGATCGGCTGGGTTGAAGAGGCAGCTTGCGGGTGGGGCGAAGAGGGAGGGTCACAAGAATAAAAGACGCCGTTAAAGATGGGCAAGAGAGCGCGCGCGGGGCACAAGCGCTGTCGAAGCTCAAACACCGCCAGCAGCAACTGAGGGGGTGGGGGGGAGTGGGGGAGGGGAGCAGGAGAGGAGAGGAGAGGAGAGAAGCCCTATCAAACGGGGAGAGCGAGACGAAGGGGTGAGGGAGGGTGTGGCGAGAGAAGCGCACAGTGAGAGAAAGGGCGAATGGAAGAGTGGGAAGGTGTGAGGCGGGCGGGGGCAAGGGAGGGAGTGTGAAAGGTGCGCAATCAAACACACACACACACACAGGCACTAGCAAAATGCCAGCACACGCTTCACTAAATCGAGACAAGACCAAGAAGGGGGTGGGGAAAGAGAGAGACCGACACAGGACGTGCAGAACAAGAGGGAAGAGGAAGCAGGCGGAAAGAAGGAGAGTATCCTTTCGTGTGTCGTGTGGGAACGAGACGGTGAAGCGAAAAGGGAAAAACGAAGAAAAGGGAAAGGGGGGCTTACAGACGGGGGGCAAGAGCGGAAAGCGACAGTGCGCACACTCGTACGTATCCTTCGCTTCCATGTGTTGTACGCGTGCGTATTGTGTGTGTTTTTGTGTGTGTGTTTTGTTGGTGGCGGAGTGAGTGGCCGGAAGCGTGAAGTTCGAATACACATGTAAACACACGTGTTCAGGGGGAGGGGTGTATGGGTTGATGGGGGAATAGCGTAAAGGGGAGGAAGCAAACGGGACGAGAAAGAGGATCTGGTTCAGAGGTGTGTCTGGCAGGCACAAAGTCACGAACGCAAGTGTGCGCGGTCCCTGAAAACCTTAGCGAAGGGGGCATGCAGAAGGCAAGAGGGTTCCCTTTGTGGGGCCGTCTATTTGACCCCTGGAGCCGGGCGAGCACAGCTGCAAGAGAACACCCTCAGCAAGCGCACGGAACGCACGCAAGGCGAGGAGGAGAAAACGATGGCCCACCTAGTGGAGGAGAAGACTCTTGTTTCACTACGCGGTGGCTAAGTCGTGCTCACCACCAGCTCATCGGATCCTCCCTCTGCTGTCACACCTGTGTTGTTTGTTTTGTTTTTTTTTTTGGGGGGGGGGGCACAAAATTTGCCACCTATGTACATCAGAGGTCACGACAGTTAGCAGGAGAGAAATAGACAGGCAAAGAAACGATGGGCGGGCGCACGGATTTCACCGGCGTTGCTCCACGCGTGCACGACGTGTGTGCCGCGAGAACGCCGGCTCATTCTATCCAAACGTAGGCGTCCAGAGTCTCGTGAAGTTGCAGTGTGTCCCAGGCCCCTCGAGTGGCACAGGAAGCACAGGCACCGGTGGCGGTAGTCATCGACGACGACGATGGGGAGCTGTTCGAGGTATCGGACCCGAAACCATAGTTGTGTATCGCCAGTGGCTCATACTCGACGCAGAGGTAGAGCTCTAACATGATAGCACCTTTTCCTTTGACACCCCTGCTCGAGTCGCCTGAGAGAGGATGCCACCGTACAGGGACCGGCACCTCAGTAACGCTCCATGAACGAGGTGCGTCGAGGTCCACCTGCTTCGGTGTGGCTGTCTTTGCCGGCTCCTCTATCTCCGTGACGAACGTGTTGTCTGAAGCATCCTCTCGGCGTCGCGGCGACTCTGACGCTGTGGACGAGGAGTGAGCAGCCGATGCCGCAGTAGGGCGGCACACGATCGTGGCGTCCCACAGGAGCGCGTCGGCCGGTAGGCGTGAGCACGTGACGGCGTACCATCGCAGCTGCGAGCTGCTATGGGTTGTGTCCCACGATGAATTTGTCGGCCACATCCACATCCCTACCTCGTAGGTAGGTGTTCGAGCAGGCGTTTCCGCCCTCTCCGAACATCCTTCCACGATCTGGGCGCGTGGTCGAACCAGCACTCTCCGAACCACCACCACCGCCGCCGTCAGTCCTGCGGTAGTCTCGTCGCCATCTCGACCCACCGGCCACTGCGTCTGCGCGGCCAGCTGCCTCACGAGCGCCAGAGACAGTCGAGCACCCGTAAGTATAACGTCGGACGGAAGCAGATAGCGCCGCTGCGTCACCACCAAAATGAGCCGACTAGCAGCAGCGTTGTGATCCCTCTCGCCTGCCAAACGATAGTGACCGTCTTGCTGGCCTTCCTCCCACATGCCATCAGAGAAGGGTTTATCGTCGCGCGACGTGGCGTGCGCCGCTCGTGCCTCTGTGGCGGAATCGCTGGGCGACGACGCAGGGCGCCGCACAATCGTTGTGAGAAACTCGAGATCGAGCATAGGGTGGCGCAGAGATGGCAACCACACCTGCGTGTACGGCTCGCCGACGGTGACTGATGCGTGGCGTGCCAGGCCCATGGAAAAAGACTGCAGTATGTCCGCCACCACAGCCCGATGCGATGATGAGGACGCCGCCGGCAAATGAAGCAGTGACTCCCCACACCTCGATTCGGCCTCTTCGGGGACAACAGGAGAAGCCAAGACGCTGGCCGGCTCATCTCGCGTGTGCACGGGCCGCCCTAGATCCTCCGCCGCCGCGATGGCCGGGGCGGTGCTTGGAATATCGAGCGTCTTGCATGCCGCTTTGCTCGATTTGTAGGTGCTGCTGCCGCTAGTAGGAAAGCACAGATGCAAAAGGCTGTCCAGCTGCATGCGCCGCAGCCGTCTCGCCGCCGCCGCCTCGCCGCACAGCTCCATCAAATCAGAGGGGAACATGGCGACCTCCAGCCGGAAGTGATCAAGGTAGCGCGCATCAAGGATAAGCGTCTGCCACGTTTCTCCGGCGGAGTAGGCATCGCTGTTCTGCCCCCAGAAACAAGAAACCTCGTCGCCGTGCTCTGGCATCCCGATCAAGGCACGCAGCATGGTCCACTGCGCCTGTTGCTCCACCACTGGAAGTGTGTCGTTGCGTTGGTGGCAAGACATGAAGAAAAAGGCGAACTGCCGGGCCATCGCAAACAGTCCAGTGCGCCACTGCTTCACCGCGCGCTCCACCAGACTCCGCTGCGCCGAACGCTGACTCGATCGCTCGAGGTGAAGTGGTAGCTCAGCGGCACTCAGCACTTGGAGATCCGCCAAGCTGCTGTCACGGCTGGCAGAACCGCGAGACGGCAGTGCGTCACCCGTCTTCGAGTTTGCAGTCATAATGGAGAGCACAGCATGGGTAAAGCGCTCGACGCTGGCGTGAGAGCTGACGGGCGTGGGCTCTTGTGACGTTTGCCGTGTCGCTTGAAAGTGCCGCTCCAGAAGAAGCTGCCACCCCAGTTGCCGGCGGCGCAAATAGTAGTAGGCTTTCAGGCCGTACGGGAGGGCGTTTCTCTCCACCGCGTCGCGCTGCAGCATGGACTGTGATGCAAGCGGAAGGGTCAGGTCGCCGTTCAAGGACGCCTTCGAGGACGCGCCTCCAGCCTTCGCAGTGCTCTCGGCCGCAGCAGCCCTGTCGTTGGTAGGGCTCTGCACCTCCTCAGCGGTTGACCTGCTGAGGTTGGCAACGAGCGCCTCGTAGCGCCGCACAATCCATTCAGACAGCAGGTCATGCAGCTGCGCCAGCGGGGCTGGATCGTCGACGAAGCAGCCGAGTTTGTTCCCCTCGCAGCGCATGCGCTCACGTATGGTGGACACTACATGACTCACCACCATCTCATGATGCGCCAGACGAGCACAGCAAAGCAAGTTCTCCACCGCATTCTGTAAGGCAGTGAGGGCGGCAGGCGAGGTGAAACGCGGGAGCGTTGGAAGCGGCATCGACGCCTGCGCCGCATTTTGGAGCATCGTCAGCTTCGCGAGGGTCGGTCCGCGGACGCGCATCGTATTATTTGGAGGGGGCCTGTGGTTTGCGTTGATGCTACTGCGATGGGCCATCTCTGCCGCCACGTTTTGCAGAATCGTCTCGCAAGCCTGCACAACACCACTGTCAGTGAAATAGCGGCGCGACGGCTGGAGAAGCTGGACGAGGCGCTGCTGGGGGGTAATGGTGCTCAACGGGATATAGCAGCACAGCGTCACGTGACCAGCCGCGGCCCCTCCCCATAGCACCCGCTCTGTTGCGGGCGAGCAAATCACTGCAAGATGCACTGCCGCTCCGACTTTGCCGCCGCCTGACGGTCGAAAGGTGTTGGTGTACAGAGAAAGTAACCACTGCAACTCTTCTCTGAAGATGCGTGCGTCCTTTTCGCTGACGCCTTGCTTAACATCTGCGTCCACGACAAGCGCCAGACACACGCCTCTGCCCTTCCCTGAGAACCGGAACTGCTTCGTCAGCGAGATGAGGGTCTGCGTCGCAGTCGCAAACGTGACGCCTTGTGCCCCGCTCTTGGGGGGAGATACTGTCGTGGCAGAATAGAATGCCGTAGTCGCCCTACAAAGAGTCAACTCCTGCCAGACAAAATCGAGCTTCGCCTCCACAGCCTCATGGCGAAGCCACGACAGAGAACTTGTAAGTGCTGAGTCAGTGATGAGGCAGAGAGGCTGCTGCGCCATCGCGGCCCGCTCCATCTGCATCCCCACTGAAATAAAATCACGCAGCTCCGCCTCCTTTGCACTGTCCTTCCCGCCGTCGCTGCGAGAGCTGCTCATGCCTGGTTCTTGTGTCTCGTCGGCAATGCGCTGCGACGGCATATCCATTGACGTGCGCATCCAGCGCTTGCCAGTGCGCCCGTCCGCGGCAAGTGGCATCGCGGGGGGCTTCGGCTCACCTGCTGCACCCTCCAAACGTGTGACGGACTCCATGAAAGTGCCATAGAGGGAGGCAGCGTAGTGGTTTGCCTGCTCCACTTGCAGCTCCGCCATGGACGAGAAGAAGTGTGCCACGTAGAACTGATTCTCGTCTACATCAGCCTCGGGGTCGTTGCTGAGGTCCTTCTCCTCGCCTGGAACGGCGCTGCCTCTTCGCGCCACATGGTGGAGCAAAGCATCCTCAGAAGTGGTGTAGAGCTCCAGCATGCCTCGGCGCAGCTCCTCCTCTGTGGAACCAACAGACGAAAGAAGCGAGAACAAGGAACTGATCGAGGCATCCTTCTGGTCCTTTCCTGTACTGGGCGAGACACAGCCGAGTCCCTTTCGGAGGAGAACCTGTAGCACTCGTGTCTGCTCTGCCGTCAGCACACGCGCGTCGGTTTTCGCAGCAAAAACGACTGGTGCGGCCGCCATCGCCGACGCAAGCAGCAGCAGCGAGAAGATGCCCCTCACTGACACAGGCCAGCCGGCGGCGAGCTGCTCTACCACGCGTTGCACGTAGTTCACCGCTGCGTAGTAGCGTTTGAGCGGCGCCGGAAGATCACTAAACGACTGCGGCGCGAAGTGGCGCGTGAACACGGGCGGAAAGCGCACAATATCCATCAGACATCTATCCAACGCAGACGCGCTCCACGGACGCTGCAGCCTCTCCGCTTCGATCAGCTCGGCAAAGCTCGCTACTGCCTCCACGGCAGGCAGCACCGGGCCCCAGCCTTCTTGCACCGCCTTCTGCCAGCTCTGCACGTAGTAGACGGTTTGGGACAGCTGACCCTCGTACATGTCCACGTCGACGAGCGCGCGATCGGCGTCCGCCACCAGCTTGTCCCCGCACAGCCCGTCGCGGATGTCGCCGATGTCCGCCGCGAGAAGCTTCGCAGCAGCATCGTGTGCCTGCACAAAGTCTTGCAGCACCCTGAAGTAGACCTGCTGCTGTGTCGCTATTTCCTCGCGCATGTTGCACATTTTGGTGGACACTGACGTGGTGCAAACGGCGTCGCGGAGCAGACACTCGTAGTACAGCCGCTGGGGCATTGGGGTGCAGAGGTTGTAGACGTTGACGGCGTCACAGACCGCGTTCGTTTCGACGGGCACCGCCAGCGAGGAGGTGCACACCATGTAAAAGGAAAGGTGTACCCGTACCTCCCGGCCCTCCAGCAACAGCGAGACGGACCGTGCAGTGGCATCCTCTTCGTCTGCAGGACGGGGAGCAGAGGGCATCGTCGATGGCTGGGGCGACTGCGCAGTCGCAATCGTTGTCGACGCCCTCCGCGGACCCAGCTCTGCGTTCCAGTGCACCTTCAGCTTGCAGTAAAGAGGGTTGAGGTAGCGGATGAAATCGAGCGACTCCGGGTCGTGAACGTCACGAAGAAGAACACCTTCCCCAGCTCGCATAGCCGCGATCAGCCGCTCCTTCGCCGACGGTTCCGTCATCGACATGACGACGCAGCCCGTGCATGAAAGAGACAGATACTTGCACACTTCCTGCTCGATGAGTGGCGTTGCCGCCCCGATCAAAGTCCACCGCGAAGCGACGCGCTTGAACAGCGCCATGAAAAGGGCCCTGTACTCCCACGCAAAGTTCTCGCTTCCAGGCAACATTAGCGCGCGGGTGCGTGGGGCGTGTGTCTGGTACAGCATGTAGGCGAATGCCTCCTGCGGCGCTGTGGAGTGCAGCCTGGGATGCACCGTCTCGACGAGAAGCTGCTGCAGAGACACGTACGTGTCCTTAGCCTTGTCGTGCATGGCAAGAAGCGAGTAGAAGGCAGAGACGAGGAAAGTGTCCGCGGCGGCGCAGCGCGCAAACTTCGTGCGCTCCGCTACGTCCGCCGGCGCCGCCAGAAATCGTGAGAAACGGTCGACAAGTCCGGTGTACTTCATCAGTCGGTCCTCGATGCCCGCCAACTGCCGCTGCTCTCCCTGCAACGCTTCTGTGGAGCGCTGTGCTGCATCAATCTCAGCCTTGATGCACGCCACAGTCCCTAGAGCGGACTGCACGCCCTTCAGCCGCGTCGCGTAGAGCTCCTCGTCCTTCTTCAGGTCATCCTCAGACTTCCCAATGTCCTGTACACCAGTTGCGTAGTCCTCAGCGCGGAACTTCCCGCAGTCCACCCACGCCACTACAAAGTCGGCCAGTAGTTGGGCGTACGGTTGCGCCGGCGCGTACCGCACCGCATCCAGCTCCTGACGCAGCAGGAGGTAGGTTTTCAAGGCAGTCCGGTCTTCGTCCGGCGCGATCCCTGTCAGAGTCATCGTGAACTCCTTTGTGCACACCCGTTTCATGGCGGTGCTCCACAGCTCGTGAGGGTTATCGTTGTGCTTTGGAAGGTCTTCACCGAGCACCGCGTAAAGGCAGCGGATAAGAAGGGCACCCTTCTCCGGCACACGCGAGACGGCGAGTGCGCGCATGTTGTTCACCTTCGCCTTTCGCAGCTGCCGCGCGGCCTTCTCCAGTCGTTCCTCTGCCTTCTTCAGGGCATCGGCGAGAGTTGCGCGTTGCCAGACGAGAGCTTCCCTCTTCTCTTGCAGCTTGTCGCCGAACGCCTGTGCCTCAAGCGATTGCGTCGTGAGCTGGTTCTCCTCGTCGCGCAGCCTCTCAGAGAGCAAGGCTATGCGCAGCTGCTCGGCGGCCAGCCCCTCAGCGATTGCGCGAGTTCGCTGTGAAACAGTCCTCACCATCTGTACTGCTTCATCCCCGCGGTCCATGATGACCGTGCCCGTTCTAGCGCTTTCCAAGACCTCCACGCGCGCCGCCGAACTCAGGTCCCGGTACAGCGACGCAAACTCAATCAGCTGCATCAAGGAGGTCGGGTGCCTTTCGGAGACATGTGCGAATATGGCACACAGAGCCCTACACACAGCCCGTTGCGACAGGCTCACAGGGCGATCACCCCCGTCACGGTCACCTTCCTTAACGCCCTCGTCTTCCCCCTCCTCCGTGTCTTCACTGTCGAGGGTGGGGATGCCGTCGACATCCGCACCGCCGCTGCTCCGCAGAACGGACAACACCAGTTCCTGCACCAACGAGCTCCGCAGCTCCTCCGTGTACAGCCGCAGCACGCTCGTCTTTTGCTGCCGCAGAAAGGGGTAGGCGGCCGCCATTCGTTTCACCTCTGCTGCGTCACGCAGGTGGAAGACGAAGTTAAAGGAGCTTCGGAGGCGGTCACGCAGCTCACTGTCGTCGACCAGGGTAAACGGCTTTAGTGATCGCGGATGGGTTACACGGAAGCCACGCATCAGAGAGCTGCGCTCCTCGTCCGAGAACAGACCCGATACATCGCCGCTGCGCACTAGCGGGTCCACAATCAGTAGCACTTCCGGCATGCGCAGCAGCTCAGGGGGGAGGTAAATGACCGCGTGGATGCTGTTCATGCAGACGAACGTGATGGCAGAGCGAAGATCATGGCGGAAGGTGGCGTTCGCCTCTGCAGGGGATGCAGACGGATGCATCCGGAACCACATGAAAGGCACATGTGTGTTAGCGCACCACAAGCGGAAGAGTCGGCGCAGGCCAAACGCATTCTCTCCCAGAAACACGACCTGCGCATGGGGAGCGGAAAGCGTGTCTTGGAGAAACACAAGGCGCGTGGTGAGCCACGTGGTCTGGTACGTAGGGGTTGTCACGATGTGGGTAGAGGGGTGCAGTTTCTGCTGTTGATACACTGCCGCCGCCATGCTTAACCCGCTTGAGCATCCCGGAGTGATGGCAAAGGATCCGCGCAAGGACGAATTACCACTCAGCGCAGCCACGCTTGACGACCTTCGCACCAGCATCCCCTTGTGTGCACCCCCTGACCGCACCGCTGCCTTCCTGAGGAAGTCTGGATAGCTGACAAACACCGAGGTGTGCCGCGTCTCGCCTCGTGTTGGAACGCCTTTGATGCTCGCCCCGCCTCCTGGCCCACGCCTTTCCTCCAGCGTCGAAAGGTCCTCCTCTCTCTCGTCCTGCAAGGCAGATGCAAACTCGGCAATGCAGTCAGCAACGAACGACTCGTCCTCCGCGGCGATCGCGTCAGGCTCCGGGAGATTCGGAAGCTGACGGACCAAGTCTGTGAAGTTGACGCTGCCACGGATGCATTCGCGCATGGTGCTCTCCGCGGCCTCGACTGCAGAGCCGTGCAGCGCGTGTGATGCGTCATTCGCCCCCAGGCCTACTGCTGCCATTGGCGGCGGTGGCGACAACGGTAACGATTCTGAGCATTGCGTTACTTTCGGCGATGGCGGTGCACGCAGCTGCGCCTCGTAAAAGGCTGTCACATCAAGGAAAACGCGGGTGGCAACCTGCACATCCGACGCGTTGCTGATCAAGTGCAGTCGCACCACTTCTGCCGCCTGCAGAGCATCTCGGAGGTGCTCGGCGTAAAATGAGGGAATGCTGCCTTGCTGGCTCGCCGATGCATCCACATTTGTGTCGTTCAGAGGCGTGGACGACACCACTGCGGAAATAGACGGGGCTGGTGTGAATGCGGGGCGTGTTACGGCCACCGCGGGGCACGACGCAAGGGCAGCAACGCGCAGTCTCAGGTGAGTGTAGGCGCCATGAACAAGCCCCAGAAACGTGGCGCAGCCTTGCAAAAATTCCTTGGTGCGCTTTCGAGAAGAGGCCAAGTTGCACAACAGGTGCACGCCGCACGCGATTTCGTCGCTGTCGAACCCTGGCAAGCGCACATCCACACACCCGCTGAGAGCCCCAGTGCTGCATTGACTCCCTGAGCCGGCCTGAAACAGGCTCGAGCCGCAGAAGACAACGTTAGCGAGGGGCATGGTGCCAGTCCTTGGCGTGCTAATCGCACGGAACTTGTCACAGAAGCGCATCAAGTACCCACCGAGCGTCATCGCGGCGGTATGTGGATCGTCGTCGCCATTGCGTGCGACCACCGGCGCCAGATGCAAATCGTCGATGCATACCACAAGTCGCCGCCCCAGAGTTGGGCTGTGGCATCCATCCGAGCGCGGCACCAGCTCACTTGCCATCCTCTGCTGGATGTGAATGGGCTGCATGCCGCCGCTTGCATTGTACACCTGCACAACCCAATCGACTTCGTTCGCCTTCATAGTGTGCAACAGTGTCGACTTGCCGGCCACTGGGCCGGCATGGAAGAGAACGTGTTGGCCGCAGTTGATCAAACACTCCGTCGCCCGCAGTATCGCCGCTCGCGACGGTGTCAAAAACACCTGCGACCACGCGCAGAGATGCGGATCGGTGTGGGAATCTGCTGACCACGACAGAGGCAAGTCGGTGCGCGTAGCTGCCTCCTCAAACGATATCCACCCACGAGGCAGGACGACCTGCTCGAGCGGACTCACGCTATCCTTCAACAAGACTGGAAAGATCTCTCCAGAGAGCTCGCAGTCCGCCAGCGCTTTCATCACGTCCGTCCCTGCGCCGAGGAGCAATAGTTTCAATACATCGCGATCTTCCATAGGGAGCGAGAGTCCCACCGACCACGTAGCCGCCATCACCGCACAGCGCACGGCAAACAAGCGCAGCGGCACCTCGTCTTCGTCCTCCTGCAATTCCAGCGCTCCTCTGTGTGTATGAAGCGTGAGTGCGTAGGCGTACCATCGACTACACAGAGCTGCCGCGCGTTGAGCCATGGCGTACATGTTTGTCAGCTCCTTTGCCCTTCCTACGAGCTCGGGCGAGGCCCTCGATGCACGCTCCACCAGCGGTGGCAAAAGCTTCTCCAACACCCTCGCGACCCACTCTGCGTCCGGCATGGAGCCCAGCGCGTGAGAGATCCCTTCGTGCCACGAAGATGGCCCCGCGAGCGCCATCATCGCAAACCGGTTGAGGGTCCCGGGTGTAACGTGGTGCAGCCCCTGCGCTGTGCCGATCACGCGCACCAGTGGGCTAGTGATGACGCTGTTGCTGTTGTGCAGCTCTCCCTCCAGCACCCGTGCCCTGTCCGGCCAAGAACCCAGAAAGAGTGCAAAGGATGAGGCCGAGTCGACATCCTCCATCACTACAACCGGAGCCTTGCTCCTGTGTCGAGCAGCCGTCATCTGTGAAGTGATCAAGGAAAGAAAACTCGGCTCCGTAGAGGTGCCATAAAAGTCCGCCGCGGATATGAGAGGCAGCGAGACGATCAGCGGCGATTGGGAGCCAGCCCACGTTCGCCACAGTCGCGTCTTCCCCGCGAACGGCGGTCCGACAAGGAGCACGCGCCGGTGAACATTCATCCATGATGTAAAGCGCTCGAGCAAGGCATCCGCTGCCGCGCTTTGTGTGGTCCGCTGGGCAGGCGGGTCGTACCAGCCCTGCGGGGCGACCCCATTGCACGAGGGTAGCAGTAGTTTTGCCTTAATCTGCGTCTCTAAGCTCCGTTGAACCGCCTCGCCGTCTGTGGAGAAGAAGAAAGCCGTGAAAACACTTCCCAAGGCAGTCAGAAGGCGCGGTACTACTCGCTGCTGTGACGACCCGATGAGCTTAGACCCCCTCCCATCGCGCGTATCAGCACTCGCGAACGCCTCGCGCAGCACCACGCGCAGTTGGCGCGCCGTGAAGACGGTCGGATGCAACTCTTGCAGCTGTCGGTACAGCTTGGCAAACTCAGCTTCCTCAGCGGACAGAGGACCCCCTGGTACCACCCCCGTCCGAGTCAGATAATCGTGCAGCGCTTCTTGAACATCGAAGGGAGCTACGCGCACCTCTCTGCAGATGAGGTCGAGACTTCGGGGCAACGCTACCGGCGCAGCGGCAGAGAAGGCCAACCGGAACAGCGGGTGCACGGAAACCGAGACCATGTCGTCTCTTCCACCATAGGGCAACTGCCAGACGGAGGAACGGCGCTGCTCGACAGAGGCGGTGGCAATAGGCAAAACGGCTTCCTCCAGCACGGCCCTCGGCACGGCCTCACAATTCATCACACAAGCCAACGCCCCAACTTCCACACACCCGCGTAGCAAACGTTGAAGTGTTTCGGTGGGCACATGCTCTGTGGCTTCAACCCGAAAGAAGAAGCGTCCAAGCAGCATCGCGGCAGCTTCCAAGACCTCTCCCTCCGCCGCAACGTCGTCGCTGGCGCGCACCAGCGAAACACTCCGGGACAGTTCCATATCGACGAGCACTGGCGCCATTTGCACCCACTGCGCCGCACTCATCATTGGTGCATTGGCATGCCCGAGGAATTCCAGCCCGTAGTCGAAGAGAACACCCATCATGCGAACGCAGATGCCATCCTCCGCCGGTGTAAGAAAAGTCTGCACGACACGAGTAGACTCCAGCTCGGTGACACTGCTCACGTGCCATTCTACCGCTAGCTGAACCTCTCTCAAGGCGAACTCCTCGTACGCCAGAGCAGCTGCCACGACGGCTTCGTAGCTGCGCGGTTGCCCACCCTTCGCGCCTTTGTCGTATCCGCCCTGCGCCAGCTTGCTGATAGCGCTGCAGAGGTCCGACACTTTGGTGATGTAGGCAATCAGCCCATTTTGCCCAGCGAGCTGTAGTGCCCGCCGCAGTCCTTCCGTATGTAGAATCCGCAGCGCGAGCACCGTTACCTGACCGCACCATTGCCGCAACCAAGATTCCAGGTTGCATCGGTAATACGCAGCCACGCACTCCTTGACTGCAGCGACGAGAGACGCGCGCACCGCACGGTCAAAGCACTGAATCCAAGCGTCTGGGGTATCTTTCGTGAGCGCCAAAGGAGAAGACAAGGGCAAGCGTGCGCCGTCCGCCGCCACCACAGCAGTGACAACCCCGTCTATCACCTCTACATCGGTGATGCGCGGATACAGGTATTGGAAGAGGTGGGCAAAACTGTGAGCGCTTTGCACGGATTGAAACCCTGTGAGCTCCGAGTCGGGCAGGAATCGAAACCGCGGGAACAGAGCTCGGCGGCGCTCCGTCATACCCAGCAGCACCTCAGCCGCATCGTCCACTTCTGACTTGATAGTCAGAAGGAAATCCTGTATTGTGTCTTGCATCATGGCTGTGTAAAGAGAAAACTGCGGCTTGCGCAAGATTGCACACAACTCCTTGAAGGCATCTGAAGCCATTGTGAGACTTTTAGTGATGATGCGTGCCTCTTCGGCCGAACAGATGCCCTCGGCGACCGCACTCCGCAGCGAGGACAGACACGCACGCAGCTTTACCCACCGCCCCTTCACCTGATCCCACGCCAAAAGCACGCCGCGGCTCTTCTCACACGCGTCAACCCACTCGTCCAAGGACTTCAGGACAGATGGCCCCAAGTTGGGCCGGCGTCGCATCGCACGGCACTTGAGCACGTACTCCTCGATTCGATACACCATCTCACGCTGAGGCTCCTGCAATAGCAGTGCGTTCAGGTCATTCTCAGCTGCTGTGTTTTCAAGAACAAGGTGCGTGCGCTTGGCATAGCTCCGCATCTCCTCAAGTTCGTTCTCCACTTCGTAGTCGCAGCGAGCCTGGCTAACAATCTGCGCCAAGGGGACAATGTGGTCGAGCAGGCCGGCGTCGAGCAAGCGCTTCACTGTAACTGTCATGTTCGTCACCAACATGACGTCGTCCCGCAACTGTGCCGAGATCAGCTTCGCGATGTCGCGCCAGTGACTCTTGCGCAGTCCAGGCGTCGTGATGAGTTCAAGAAACAGCTCCAACTCCTCAAACTTGGCGAGTGCCAGTTCCTGCTCGCGGCCGAGATGAACCAAGGCGGGGTAGGCGCGCAAGTTGCGGATGGAGCTGTGAATGAGCCGGCGCCACTCACGGGCGCGCTCGACAAATGCACTAGCGTTGACGGAAGATACTGGTGTCCGGTACAGCTCACGCAATTTTGTCGATTCGAACACTGTGATCCAAAACTGCTCGATAATCTCGAAGTGAGTCATGAGGGGCAAATAATCATCGAACGAGTCCTCGGATGGCAGACCCAGCACCGTCATTTCGTGCTCCATACTCTTCTGCGTTTTTTCTACGCGTGCGACTAGCTTGCGCAGCTCGGCACAGGTTTGAGCTGCAATGTCGCAAGTATCCAAATCGAACATATGGTACAACTCCTTCACACCTGTAGAAAGAGTTCGGTAGTAGTCACGAATGGTACTACGTAGATTCTCCAGCTCGCGCCTCAACAGCGGTGTGCATTTGGCTCGAATGTCGCCGCTTTTGTCTGCCTGGCCTCGAAGCTCACCTGGAAGTTTCTTGAACTCAAAGACAGAGCGGCATGCGTGCTCGTTGACTGGAATAAACAGGTTTTCAATGCAGCTGACCCTGTCGGCGATCTGTTTGTGACTCGTGTCGCACAGATAGTCGGCCAAAGCAATCGCCGCTTTGGTATTGCGCAAGTGCTGCTCCAACTCCTGCACCGTCGAAGGGGTGGCTTGAAGCATGTCAAGAATCGCACGGCTCTTTGCCTTTGCCTCGTCGACAATACTCACTATGGTGCTCTGGAATGCAGACACAAAAGCCGACAAATAACTTTCCCACTTCTGCGTCAGCTCCAACCGCAACGGACGGCAACTGATCTCAAGGCGCCCGTAGAACAGAACATCATGAGAGACGTGACGAATATCGGTCAGGTTTCGTCGCGCGAGCACCACGAGCTCCACCACCTCCGCCGGTGTTCCCGTCTTTGCAATGGCAAGGTTGTGCACTGGTATCTTGCAAAATTTGCTATAGGAGGACAAAATCTTGTTAATCAGTACTGATGCGCTTTCTAGCACTCCTGCGATCGACGCACGGTACGAGGCCATCTCCACGTGCGACACAATGGTGAGTTTCTTGTCGCCGAGCCTCGGTTCTCGGAAAATTGCGCAAGCCAGCCTTGGTAAGCCATTAATGCTCTTTTCCACCTCTGTAAAAAAGTCCGCTATGCCAAACAGCAGAAGAGAAAACGATGGGGCTCGGGGTTGGAAGCTCTCGCCGACGACTAGTTCAACACGCAAGGAAGGCAGTCGTCGAGCACGCGGTGATATTCTGACCTCGTTGGCTAAGCCGTCACAATCAAAAAACCGCACAAGGGAATCCAGGGCATCGAAAAAAAGGGATCTTATCCTGTTGACTAAGAATACCTCTGTGGCAACAAAAACCTTTTTGAACACGCTGTCCTCATACTCCCGTTCAGTCAGGAGCAGCACCTCACGAGCTGTTTTGAAATGTGAAAAAAAGAGCGCTTCGACGCAACCGTAAAACTCGACGCGAATTCGTGAAACGGCGGAGCTCATCGTCTTGGACACTTGCTTGAGAAAAGCGACGACGTCGATGCAAGCAACGGTCACGTCAATGCTGAAAAACCGGAGTCGCGAAAATTTCTCTTCCCAGATCGACATTAGCCCTCTGAAATAGTTGCCAGTGAGAGGATTCCAAAGCAATTGAGATTTGAGCTGCTCCTTGGCCGCTTTGAAGTGCTCCCGCGAAAGCGGTATTTCCTGAGCTGATGCGTAAGTGATGCTGCGTATGGTGGGCTCCGGCTCAGTCGCTAGCTGAAGTGGAGCCAAAATCCTTCGAAACAGATGGTTAAGGCACATATAGTAAAAGATACCCTCTGATACTGCCTCTGCGTACGCTTCGTTCACGTCGCATATCTCGCGCGCCACGACCTCCTTGGAGATGGAGGTGCACCCTCTGCTCGCTAGTATCAAAATATTTCGCAGGCTGTGCCGGCTGAGGGGAGAGTATTCCTTGATCAGCGGCTTGTACAGAGACACCATTTTCGCCGTTCGAATGCGACGATGCAGCATGGAGACGCCATTCGTGCCTTCATCGGATTTCTCGCAGCACTCTATCGGTACGCGCACAACTGACTCGCTGTCCTGACTAGAAGCACCATGAAGCCGCTTTCCTTCATCAAAGCGAAATAGTCCCACATGTGGTGAATAATGGGAACCGATGCGGCAGCTCACGGACTGGGGAGAATCAACATCTTCACAAAGCGCCCTAAAAAGTTGGCTTTTTTGTGTCTGTAAAAGTGGCAGCTCCATAGTTTCACCATGATAATCTGGTGCGAAGGCGAGCCTCCGACACACAAAAGTTTGACTTCGCTGCTTTCCTTCATTGCACATAAGTGGTACAGGAACACCATCCCAGTAGTAGCGCAGCACTTTCTCCAAGCGCCCGCCTACTTTTTCGTGATTTTTACTGGATTCCATGGTCTGTGTGTCTGCAAAGGGAAAAGAGAAAATGAAAGGAAGAAAGATGGAGATGCACAAACCAATTCATCACACTAGCCTCTGCAGAGACAGCAAAGCTATCTTTTCTCGCGCGTTGGTCAACACAGACTGCAGTAAAATTGCAACATCAGCCAGAGAAACGCTTATCACAAAAATTTATCAAGCAGTTTGCACACCAAAAACATGAAGTCCAGACCTTTTAGTTATGTAAAACTGGTCTGTTCAACACAAAATGTTCGATGCTTTTTTTTTTCACCGAATCGCGGGGGTCTCCCGCAGCTTTTGAAAGTCGAAGCGCTGCTCCGACCCTTGCTTCAGTTGATCCAAAACAAATTCAAGCCATGCCAGCTGCGTCACCCCTTCTTCGCAGTGATGCGCTTTCACTCGCTTCAACTCGTACTCGTAGTCCTCTATCATGATGCAAATACGATTTCTCATCAACATGCCGCGACATGTGAACGTGATTCCGTACAGCACTACTCCCATGCTGATGGCAGGAGGCAAGGGCCGCGCATAATACATGCTATTTTTGAAAATGTGCCGTGGTCCCCACGCTTTGAATGCGGCCAGGACACTTCCGGTGGAAAAAGCGATGCAGCCGAAAAAGTACTGCCACGAGAGGCTCTCGTGATGAGCGAGCTGCTCTACTCTATCCGCTACATGATTTCGCTGTATCTGCGATATTTCTAAAACGTACCTTGAAAACCGCTGCCGATCACTTTCCGCTGTCATTCTTGCAGCTTAGAGAGCAACTGCTGTAGTGGTGCAACGGTATATGTGGGGGGGGGCGCAGCGCCTCTGCAAAACTACTCGAAAAGGGCTATCATATTTCAAAGCAGAAAGAGTAGAGGGAAGTACGCACTGAGACGAACTGTCTAGCATCGTCTGATTTTCCGTTGACGTGCAGGTGCTATATCGAGAATGGGCTTCTTCACGTGCAAAGAGTAAGTCAGTCGCAGAGCTTCGCCAGCCCCTGATGTTGCACACCCTCCCGTGGCACCATTGCACTTCAAAAGTACGCTTCAGTTACAATATTCGGGGGTACACTGCTTTTTGTCTGGGGCTGCTGTATGTTGATCTACGCCAGTGCAGCCTTGTCTTGGTGACTGTGTCACCTCGTGTTTGCCTTCAGAGAAGAGCTATCGTAGTTGTTGGTGATTAGAATACCAGATGCCTCGAACGCAAAAACAGTGTTGATGTTTTCGTCCAATTGAACGAGACCCACCCTGTGCACAATGCTAAGGAAGAGCTTTCCAATAATGAGCTCGTATACAACAAAGACTGCCACCACTAGAAATATAAAAAGTTGTCACGCTGCTCGACACCAACAGAAACGATAATTATACTAGGCCTAAGCAATTGAGAGTCTTCTAAAGGTGGTGAAACTTAAGACAGCTGAAACAGAGACAACGAGGGAAACAAGCGCTGGGAGACTCGTTTTTACCAAATCTCATTGCACACACTAAACCGCGCGCCAAACCAGGAGTATGATTCAAAAGAACCGTTCAAGCAGTGCGCCATCAAACACGTGCGAGCTAGTGTGTTACCTTTCAAGCAAGCAACTGCTTAGTCGGGCATCAGGAGTGCATTGCAGAAGCACTTAAGCTGCATTCGAACAGCTTTTGTATGTCGGCCCGCCGATGCTTCAAGTTCCACTTAGATGATTTCACCAACACCTAACACAGCGTTCAGTCACCGCTAGCTGACCCCGACCGCAGCCAGCGGCCCTTCAGTACGACACGTTGAAACCACAGAAAATGGCTTTTTCCTCTGCTCTTGAATCTTGCAAAGGTGTTTTATTCCAGGTACGAGCCAACCGAAACGCACCGTCAGCACTGCCAAGTCGTCCAGTCGCCGCAAACACTCTCCACACCTACAATGGAGCCACCGAAGGAGCCTCATAAACTCACCTCCCCCCCCCCCTATCGTCAGCAATAAAGCTGCGAGAAATCACTCGCAAAGGCTTTTTGTGAACCCTGCCACCACCACCACCCGCTATCAAGCTCAAACAGGTCAAACCGCCACTCCCAGCGACTACTCCTTAGCAACAAAGCATTCAGTCAAGAAAACCGCAGCCCCAAGCCCACGGAACGCAGAAGACAGGAAGCTGACGGCATAAACCAACTCGAAATGAGTCCGCGACAACAGAATCAAGCTGAGAGACGACGAGGCAACGTGCCTCTCCGGTGTTTGTCGGCGCATCAGTCCGCCACCTCTGCACCTAAGAGCCGGCAATGATATCAGCCCACATGTAATAAGAAAGCAAAAACAGCTTAACCAGCAGACTTTGAAAAGCCGGCCCCTTTACAGCTTACCAATTCCCACCCCGACCACTCCATCAACACCTCCCCACCACTCCACCACCCCCGGGGATAAACTGAGGTGCCACACTTTGCCGCAAGGTGTAAAGCATCAACAAATGAAAGCAGGAGCCTCTGAATCACACCCGATTCTTTCGTATCCCGCCACACAAATCACCTGAGCTCTGTCATATCCCCGGTTTCCCCCAAAGCCACCCCCAGCGGCCTTACAGCCCACAGCCTAGATCCACCCACGCCTCATGGCCACCGGCCCTTTTGCCCCCACGACCAAAAGGTAGCACTGCAGCTTTCACCACAAAACAGACGTAGCGACACGCATTTTCCCAACCAAAGTGCGCACCACATCCGGAATACGGTTCACACCTTTCGGTCGAAGTCCAACGGCGTGGTGGTAGGGAATATATCCACCATAGGCGAAAAGCTTTTGACCTCCAGAAAAACAAAAAGTTTCCCTTTTTGTATGTTTTTCCATCCAAAAAACGCTCTCATAAAAAAAAACTTGAGAAAGCAAAAAACAGCTACAGCTCACTCACCTCTGTTGCGCCGCAGCTACGCTCTGGCGCGCGAGGGCCGGCCGTCCTGGCGTCGGATCGGGTCCACGCGTCTAGCGGGCCCCCCGTGTCCGCGACCCGCCCCTTCCTCGCGCG
>NC_018234.1:165277-210925 GCF_000227135.1 Leishmania donovani | reverse complement strand
GCCCTGCATAGTGGCGCAAGCATGTGTTCAAACGACGGGAAAACTGCGCATATGCGTGAGGATGAGGTAGTGCCGGGTGGTGGCCCGGGGAGGCGATGGACCGAGTGAGACCATAGCGCCAGCGACAAGGGCAACGAAGGCCGTGCGAGGCTGCTGTGGGCGGCACGGAAGACAAGGAGCGCGCGAGAGTGAGAGCGTGAGAGAGACAGAAACACAGAGAGCGAGGTGGAAGGAAGAAGGCAAAGCCAGACCTTGCGGAAGCGTGGGTGGAGGTGTGCGGGTGGTGGTGGTGGTGGAAGGGTGGGGGTGGGCGGCCATCTATTTCGTTTCGATTTGTTTTGGCAGCCGCCTTTAACCCCCCTTCCCCTCTCCCTCTCCCACCTCTCTCTACCGATGTGTGTGTGTGTGTGCGTGTCTGCATCTGCTTCTCTTATCAGCTGAACGACTTGATTCTTTTTGGCCGTGACTTTTTTCTGCTTGGACGTGTGCGCGCACGTGCGTAACGGCGGCACGATGGTACTGTGCCGTCCTCGACTCTCCCTACTGCGCAGCTCTCTAGCCTTGTGTGTGTATGATGGTGTGCGCACGCAGCGATCGGTTTCTGCTTCCTTGTGCAACCTCTTCGTGTCCTCACCCCACCTTGGTACGCCGTCTGCGCTGAAGGGGGCTTCTGTGCTGCTGCTGAGCGTTCCTCACGCCCCGCCCTCTGCGCGTGCGTGAGTGTGCCTGCGTCCCGAGAGCGCCTCGGTGATCGCAGGCATGTCTGAGCGATCGTGTGGCCGCACGTGTGTGCGTAACGAGGCGGCGTTTTTTAAGCATGGCGAACCCCCCGCCTCGCGCACACATAAAAAGATTCAGGCGCGATGTGCAAGCCTATGTATGTATGTTGCGTGATGGGGGCTGCAGGGATGCAGTCCAGCGATGGCTCCTCCCACGTGTGCAAGGGGCGGCTGTTCGTTTTAGTACGCGCTTGGCGGTTCTGCACACGTATGCGTGAGACTTCGTTAGCGTCTGCGAGCGGGCGTGTTTGTTCTTTGGTAAGTGGGCCTATCGCCGGATGCCCCACCCACGCACCCAGCCCCTTCCTCCCGCACAGTCTGTGAGACCGGAGCGGGGCATGAGTGGTGATTACCGATTCGAAGAACGCGCAAGGGCGGGGTAAAGGAGCCCGAGGTGACAGGAGAAGGCGCGATGGGCAGCAACGCACACATTAGAGGCACATATATGCACGCATGTGCGCGCACACACACACGCACACACACACACATGCACACACACACACACATATGCACACATATGTACTCACAACTAGACACGCGTACAGACCACCACCTCCATGCACATGCTTATCCTCTCTACCTACCTCCCGCACATAAAACGGTGTTTGTATGCAGCTGTGCGTGTATGGATATGTGCACCGATGTCTACGCCTGTATACGTGTGTGTTGACGTTTGCGTCTCTTTCCCTCTGCGTGTCCGACTGCGTCGTGCCTTCTCCTATCCTTGCCCTCTCCCACCTTATCACCCCTGCACCGAGACGCAGGCGTGCCGGACTCTACCCCTCACCCCACCTCTCACTTCTCAGTCTCCCGCGACGCACGCCCACATTCACGTGAGCACGCCGCCCGCGCAGCCGTTTGGAAGGCGAGCGAGGCAAGCAGTGATAGCGCGATGGAGGGTCATGCGCATGGGAATGTGTGTGCGTCTCTGTGTGCTGCACCTCATCTCTATGACTTCGGTGCGTGTGCCGTGGGAGACACGCGGGCTTTGCCCGCTGAGAAGAAGCACCGGTGGATGCTTGTGTGCGCGTGTGCCTTTACTCGGCCACGCGCGGGTGCGCACCTCTGCATATTCGAGTACGCGTGCATTTATGCGTGCACTCAGACTGCTTCCTGAGTTTTGGTGCTCCTCGCGAGCCTGTGTCTCTCTCCGGGTAATCTCTGCTCCGTGCGTGTGGGGCCAACGTCTTTGTATGCGTGTTGGCGGCCTGAAGGACGCACCACATGATGCCCTGTGTCCTTCGTCCCGCAACTTGCCCGCTATCCAGCCCTTCGGTTCATCTCTCTCTGCACTTGTCTCCCTCTTGCCCGGTTTGAAACACTCCTTGCGTCCTCCCTTACCGTATAGGACATACCGCCGCATGTGCCTTGTGCGCTCACGCGTGCGGAAGCGCTAAGGGGGCGCATCCAACTCGGGTTCGGTCGAGAGGCGGTGGACAGTGGGGAGAGAGAAGGACGATGCAGCCAGCTTGAGACGATGCCCACAGGACGAGTTGAAGGGGCGGGCACACGCAAGCACAGCGAGATAGAGAGAGATTCTGCAGAGCAGCGGCTGCACACACATACACACGCGAAAAGAGCAGTGACACCTCTACACAGGCGTCCATGCAGACGCCCGTGCATGCATGTTTTGCACGTCAACAAGGCGCGCACGCATGCACACGCCGGCACCGACGCATCGAGAGCGCACGCACACACGCACACACGTACGGAGACCGCCTTTCGCAACTAACTGCGCCGCGTCACCTCCGCTAAGCAGAGGAGACGAGCGCACGCGAGCTTATAGCACAGTACAAAACGCCGCGATCCACGGGAGACGGGGGGCGAGAACGCCCTCCCTCTTCCCTCCCCCCTCCCCTTCCCCCCTGCTCCCTCACCCACCCCTTTCAATGCCCCCCCTCCCCCCATCCCCCGCACAGCAGCAAGCGCACGCGCAGCATGTTCATTTTTCTTTTTCGTTTGCTTCTAGCTGCTTGTGTGACACCCGTGTGCACGCGTGTGGTGCACGTCTGTATACGTGGGTGACCCCGTCGCAGCGACCACACGCGGCCCACGTCCCGCCCTCACCACCACCACCTCTTCTCCCTCTTGTGCTCTGCTCCCCAAAAGGTCTTACCTTTTTGTTTTGTTTATCGTCCAGGTCAGCTGATGAGACACACACACACACACGTACGCACACCCATCGATAGGTATACGCACAGGCGCAGGCGCACTGTTTTTTTTTTTTTTTGGTTTTGTGGCGGCTCGCATACATGCAGTGTGCCTGTGCCTGTGTTGCCCCCCTTCTTGTGTTTAACGCTCTCTCCTGCCTTCGCAGGAAACAACTTGCTTTCTACTCTCCTCTCTCACGCCCCCCTCTCTCTCGCTCTCACAATATTTCCACACTCCTCTTCCTCCTGCGCTCTCTCACACGTGTGTGCGTGTGTGCGTGCGCCTTGTATGAGTCAACCCTGTGCGCGTTGCATATTCGCATTCCTTCGCGTATGCGTGCATGCGCCTCCAAACAACACCATGCGTGTGGACGAACTCTGCGTTGCGTGCTGAACGTGTTCGTTCACACAAACCCATGTGCACGTGCGCGTGCTCTCTCGCTGTGCTCTCCCCCTTCACTCGCCTGCGCCCTCGCGTATTGATGCACGTGTTTTCTACGCGTGCAGGTCGTACGGGTCGTGCCGGTAAGACCGGCGACGCCTATTCCTTTGTTTCATCGGCTGATAACAGCAAGACCATTCGTGACCTGATCGACCTGCTGCTGCGCGCGAAGCAGGAGGTCTCGCCGGAGCTCTACGCTGTCTGCCAGTACGCGCGCAACGATGGCGGCCGCAGCGGACGTGGATACGGCGGACGCGGTTACGGCGGCCGTGGGTACGGTGGTGGTGGCGGCTACCGTGGCGGCCGTGGTTACGGTGGTGGTGGCTACCGCGGTGGCCGCGGCTACGGCGGCCCCGGCGGCCCCGGCGGTGCCCCTGGTGGCCCCCCGCGCAGCGAGAGCTTCACACCGTACTAGTGTGCGTGCGTGTGTGCGTGCGCACCTACGACCCTTATTGAGACTCTGATTGCCATCTCAGCGTGCTGTACGTCTGCCGACGCTCTCGCTGATGGCACGGCTCTGTGCTGGCGTCTGCGTTGATGTTGGTGCTTCGGTAAATTTGCTTATGTGTGCGGGAGAGGAAGGGAGGGGAAACGAAGATGAGGAGGAGGCCTGTGTGGCGGCGCGCGTGCAGCGCCTTGTGCCCCTCTCTCTGTGTACGTTGGACGCGCGCCTCGGGGAGGCTTTTTCCCCTCCCCCTTTCTTTCTTATAAGGAAAATGATTAATCCGTTAAAAGGCACGCGCACACATGTGCGACGCAGGCGCACTCACACGCACACACACACACATACACATAGAGGAAAGGCGACCATGACCTCCTTTCATGTGTGTATCTGGCTTATTTCAAGGATGCGTGCGTGCCTGCGTGCGTGCGTGATGTGCATGTGCGCGTGTGCGTTGCAACTTACTGTCTACTTTCGATTTTTTACTCTTGTCCAGTTGTCTTCTTTCTTCCTCTCATCTCTCTCAGTGTGCGCGTGTTTGATGCTCAGCAATGCTAATGGCGGCAGTGATGGCGATGAGTGGATGGATGGGTTTTGATCGGCGAGCATCGACATAGACTTTAAAATTGTGTGTGTGTGTGTGTGTGTGATTGTGTACGTGTATGTTCTCTGGGTAAAGAAGGAGCGACATGCGGAGAAGTAGGAACAGCGTAGCATGCCACACGCGCGCATGCCGCGCGCACAAGCACGCGCCGATCACATGGCCTGGCCTTTGACGCTGGCTTTGCGGTCGAGAGCCGTTGTTAAGATGCGTGGGAGGCCGGTGAGGGAAGTGGGGAAGAATGGTCGCAGCGATGGGATGTGCGCATGGCCAGCCACCGATGCTTCGCCGCTGCCTCTGTCATGAGACCCTCGATGGCGCACCGTTTGTGTGAGCACATGTGCCCCCTCGTCTCTCTTTCCCCCCTCCCCCCTCGACGGCCACAACCTTGTACTTCGGTGAGCTTGGAAGCTTCATCGGCAGCGACCACACCGCTGGCGCACCTTTTCATCGCTCTTCTTCTTTTCGCTCTTGCCGTTGCCCTCACACACACACACACACACACACGGTCGCATAGAGGGCGAGCCGTGCCCTTGCGAGGCCCATCCGCTCGCCTCTCATATTTCTTTCGCTCTATCCAGCTCTACCTTTCCGTCTGCATCGTACTGTCGCTCCCCTCCCCCTCCCCCTCCCCTGCCTCCCCTTCGCGTTTCTCCGATGCTATCGGGCATACCCGGTGTGGACCTGGCCCTGCTGACGCAGGTTACGCGGCACCTCGCGGAGCGCCGTCTGCATGTGTACCGCCCCGGCAGTCGCCGCTCTGCCGCCGCGCTGGTGTTGCGATTTGGCGATGACACGCAACGAACTCTCACTAAGGCACTGAGCACCTTCAGGGCCGCCACCGCGCGGCGCGGATATGCGGACCCCGACGCGACAGAGGCAAAGGTATCGGGTGCAGCGTCGTTGCCATGTGGCAGTGGGCGCACCTCGTCGCGCTTTTCCAGCGCAGCCGCCTCTGCCGCTTCTTCTTCGATCGCGCGTGACTCAGCAGACGGCGGCTGGACTGACCCGTTGGAGTTCTTTGAGTATCTGGCGCACCACCGCTGCCATCACCCGTATGCCGACTTCGTCGACGCCGGTGCCCCTTCCTCGTTGCAGCTGCTCTTCCTGAAGCGGACGAACAGGGAGGCGAGACGGTGGAGCGGGCAGATCGTCTTTCCAGGTGGACGCCGTGACCCGGACGACCACGACGACTTTGATACCGTCTGCCGAGAAACCTATGAGGAGATCGGCTTCCCGCTGCAGCACCATCGCGAGTTTATGTGCCTCGGGCGGTTGCAAGACTACCAGCTGCACAGTCGCATCGTCGGCAGCCGCGGCTTCGTGCAGGCACGCTTCGTGTTTCTGCACGTGGGCGACATCACGCCAACACTGCAGCTGGCGTCGCACGCGGTGGAGAGTGTGCGGTGGGTGCCGCTGCGGACGCTGACGGCAGCGCACGTGGAGCGCGGGCGTGTGGTGCACCCGCTCCGGAGCTTCGTGAACCCGCAGGACGCAGACACGCGACTGATGGTAGGGGAGGTGTTCCCAAACACCTACTTGTCCTTTCCAAGTCTTCTGCTACCTGGTGCACCGGCGCCGTCGTCCTCTTCTGCCACCGCGGGTGGCACTGAGGCGGGCGGGAAGGGGTGCAGTGAGGATGGCGGGACGCCGAGGACGCGGGAGGATGCCTCGCCAGCTTCCCCTGGGTCACCATCGTGGCGTGTGTGGGGTCTCACGCTGCGCACCGCGAATGAGTTGCTGTCGCTGGACAGCTGTCAAGCCTTTGACTGGCCCTTCGTCGAGTCAAACAGCCGCCTCCTGCAATATGGGGTGCTTTTTCCTATGCACGGCTACTACGAGCTCCTCTACCAGTTCTACTGGTGGCGCGCGTGGATGACGGCGAAGATGCGCTTGCGTACGCGTGAGGGATGCGTGGCGGGCCGAGGAGAAACGAACGCCGGTGACGAACAACACGCCAGCAGCACGCTCGGCAGCTCACGAAGCGGGTCGCGCTCGTCGGCGCCTCTGTCGCACCTCTCGAGGGAGCGGCAGCGGTGGCGGTGCGTGCTCTACGGCTCCTCCATGGAGCGCCGGTACGCGGTCCTCCCTGCGTCGGCGGGTGCGCTGCTCCGCGCTGCGCCTGCGACGCCCACCGCCGAGCACGTTGTGTGCTTTGCGGCGGCGCTGGGCCTCGTTGTGTGTGCGCTGTACACCGTGGCAGCAGCGATCGCGAGCGTTGGTGCCGCCGTCGGCGCTGCGCTCGGCGTGAAGGCGGACCTGGATGGCGAAGCACGGCGTCGCGCCTACTACGACGCGAACGCGCCGATTAGCGTGGTGCGTCATCGCCGTCCTGCTGCTGGTGCCAGTGCAGAGATGCGGTCTCTCGAGAATGCGACGGCACACGGCGATACTGTGATCTCTGCAGCGGATGCCGTCGCACCGAGTCGTGAGACGAGCGATTCTCGCTCTTGGTGGCTGCGGCAGCTGCGCGGCAGTCGCGTCCCGTGCTGGCGTGCGACCGCTGACGAGGCCGCGCTCTCTGCGGAGCTGCGCAGCACCACCGAAGTTCTTCATGGGGAGCCGCTGCTCCACAGCGACAGTGCTGTACCACAAGATACGAGGCGCCGGCTGCCAACCTCGACAGAGATGCCGGCCGTGAAGCAGCACCTAACAGGCAAGACTTCGGCGGCGATGCGCCCTACATCCTCTGACGCTGGTGAAGTCTTAGAGCCTATCACCGTGAGCCCTTCGCGAGTCACGCCGACCACTGACCATCTTACAACATCCTCTGCTATTTCAACCGTCTCAGTAGACGCCATCAGAGACTGCGGCAGCGCTGAGGACGCCTATGAGGTAGGGAAGGGGCGGGGTGACGTTGGGCCTGCCGTCACAGGTGTCGCTGTGCCGGCGGAGCACCTCGTTGCGGCTGCGATGCCGGCGGATGTGGCAGGGCTGAGGCACGAGGAGGAGCTGAAGGCGATCATGCGCCGCTACCGTCCCCAGTCCACCGCCAACCGATAGCGTGCTTGTCTCTCTGTGTATGCGTGTGTGTGTGTGTGACAGGCTTGGGGTTGAGCGTGCCCCTCTGCCGGGGATATGCCCCGTAGTGGAGACGGAGGAGGTGATAACCGCTGCCCCCTTCGCTTCGGACGCTGCTGCGGCGCCGTGCCACCAGACAGGCGTGGCCAACGGTGTGGGCGCAAAGACGCCGGCGACGAGGCGCTTCTGCAGCGAAAAAGGGGCTTGGGAGCGGCGAGTGGGAGGGTGCAAGCGTATGCGCGTGAGCGCGTCGGGGTTCCAGGCCCCCCTCTCATCCCTCCAGCGTACTCACACACACGGCTCTCTCTCTCTGTGTGCGGCTGTGTGGAGGGCGATGTACACCCTCTCCACCAAAAACAAAGAGAACACAATAAGCGAGGCAGTCCTTCCGTCTTCCGTCGGGAACGCCCCCCCCTCTCCTCCCCCCTTTCCTCACCTCTCCGCCTCCTGTGGCTGCCGATGCGGATGCGATACGCTCGAAACCCTTCCCTGCCTTCAACTCTCTCCCTTCCTTACTTACCTTCTATGCTCGCGAAATGGTGCATTAGCGTGTGGGGCCACCACCACCACCGTCATCGCCGCTATCACCCGGTGCCCTTACCTTTCTTCCCGTCACTCGCTCAGCGCCTCCCTCCCCCTTCCCTCCACATTGCCCATCGTCTCTGTCTGTCTGTCGGTGGTGGTTGTGCGCGTCGCCGGATGTCGGACGTCACTCGCTGCTTAACGCCCCTTCCTTCCTTCCTTCCTTCCTTCCCCCTCTTCCCCCTCTTCCCCCCTCTCCTGCTTTCTGCTCCTCCTCCTCCTCATTCTCTGTCTTTTTATTGAAACCCATCCGCTCACTTACCACCCACTACCCACATCCACATCCATCCACCACCCAGTGGGGGAGAGGGGGGGGGAGACTACGCCAGAGACGGCCGCCGCACCGGCGCACGGAAGGGACGTAGTTTCTTTGGTCTGTTTTCATCTCTCCTGTGGAGTGGCGCCGTTGACTTGGGCAGATTCATCGCCCCGCTCGCGCCCGCCATCTCTCTCTCTCCCCTCTCTGCGCGTGCGCGTGCGTCTGTTGATGCGGAGAGGTGGGCATCCCCATTACCATTATGAGCGTCTTTTACGTGGCGGCGAGCTACGCCGTCTTCTTCTACTTCGGTGAGCTTCTCATGCGCCTCGTTGTGGTGCAGCCACTGAGCGACGCCAGCGCGGTGCGGTGGTGCTTCGCCAGCACCTTTGCGCTGTCGGTGTCGCTCTTCAGCGCGGTCCTCGTAGACATGGCAGAGGCGTCGCTGCTCCCATCTGCGGCCGCTTCCTCGACTGCGGCTGCTGAGGGCGGTGCGAGCGGCATCGCTGGAGCGGGTGGCAAGTGGGCGTCGTGGCTGTCGATGACGTCACTGCTGTTCCATCCGCTCATGCGGGTTAGCGCGCGGTCTTTTACGTGGCTGCTGCTGCTCTTGCTGAGCACGGTGCTAGTCGCCTGCCCCGCCGTCTTTGTCATCTCGCTTCTGCGCCACTTAGTTGTCCGTGGCAGTGGCCGCCGGACCGCTGGCAAGCGGTTCTGCAGCTCGCGGAGGTCATCGCGAAGCGCGAGTGGCTTTTGGGGTTCCGGTGCGAGTCACTTGTACAGCAGCCGCTTTAGCAGCCGGCCACGCTCCGAGTTGAGCTCGCTTTTCCGGCACGACTGCGAGGACACAACGCGCTCGCGTGGGCTCTGTGGTCGGCTGCGCTGGGTGCTGGTGTGCTTGCTGGTGGTGGCCGCTCTCGTCTGCGCCGGCGTGTGGACGGCGCGCGTGATGGCGCTGGATGTGCACGCGGTGCGACACACCTCTATCGCGACCGTGCGGCGAGTGTACACGCAACTGCAGACCCGCACGACCATGCTGAACGTGCCACGGGAGATCGAACACAAGAGCACTTCCGGTGCTGGCGGTGACACGGCAACCCGATCGTCGGCGCAGGAGGCCGGTCAGATGAGAAGCGTTGCAGAGGGCGTCCTTGAGGCCGCCGCTGACCGTGTCGCCGAACTCCTTGTCGACGCGAAGGTGGAGGTGCCTGGTGGTGGCGGTGATGCCGATGGACAGGCGCAGTTGCCACAACAGCCGCGGCGACCATTCCCTGTCGCTGAAGCCGTGCACGCGATGCCGTCCGCTGCGGCGGACTTGCACGCGCTTGTGTGCGCCATAACCTCGCGCGTCGCGACCGTTGGTGTGGCGATGATCGGCCTCTTGTCCGGCTACGCCGCCGTCACCTCCCCATGTTTGTTCTTGGCGCCCTACACGTACTGGCGCGGACGCGAGGAGGACCTGCGGAAGGCACAACAAAACTTCAACAAGAAGCTATGCTACGTGCTAAACAGCTACGGTGCAGCGCAGCGCCAGATCGCCGCCCTGCAGTACAGCGTGCTGCATGAAGAGTGGCCCTCACCGGCCTTTGCTGCCGGCTCACCAAGCCCGCACCGCGGGCACTCGTCGTCTCGGCCAAAGCAGAGCCCGGCTCTCTACCGCGCAGGCGCTGGCTTTGACCCGGCGAACCCCTACCACGCCCCGTATCCGGGTTTTGACGGCAGCGGCGGCATCAGCGACTCCCCCGCACAGGGGAGACTTTTGGGTGGCAGCGACTTACGGCAGTCTACCGGCCTCGGCAATCAGTCAGCGCCGTCGCACGCGCCACAGCGCCAGACGCAGAACCAAAGCCCCAGCGGCGCGGTGGGATGGCTTCAGCACAAACTCTCTAACGCCGCCCACGCGGTCGCTGGCGGCGCCTCACCTGGCGGTCGTCTCTATCCCAAGAGCCCCACCTCAGCCGTCAGCAACCCTACCCTCTCCCGCCAGCGGGCCATCGCGCGCATCAGCACACTGCGCAGCGAGTCGGCGGCGTCACGCTTCCTCAGTCTGTCGATGTACCTGCAGCTGCACGAGGTGGAGGGCATGCTTCGTGAAGCGCAGCGCGGGGCGACTTGGGTGGGCCGATGGTACGCCGGCCTCGGGGTGGCCATGGCGCTCTACTCGGCCGTGAAGATCAGCCTGACAGTGGCGAGTCTGTGGCTGTTCAAGGCCTCTACGCAGGACCCCGTCACGCAGGCGGTGACGCTGCTTGAGAACACATTCATCTTGCGTCGACGCAACGCCGAGGGCGCCGTGTCCTTCTCCGTGACTGCCGTAGAGGTCAGCACTCACGTCGTTCTTGCGCTGGCGCTCGTGGTGAACGGGTGGATGTTGTTGAACTCGATCCGCGGCGTGCTCTTGGCTCTCTTCCACGTGACGATGTCTTTCAGCGGGTCTGCCATCTGCCGGCCCGAGACGATTTCCGTCGGTCTCTCGATGATGATCGGGGTATACTTCATTGGACAGCTGGTCATGCTGCGCTCGTCCCTTCCAGGAACCGTGGCAAACACGCCCGGCGGGGCGCCGCCGCCTGACGGCACCGCCGCACCCAACGTGCTCCTCGCCGTGCTGGGCTCTCTGCCATACTACTACTACCAGCGGCTAAGTGACTGGTGCTTTTTGGTCGGCTGCGGCGGCGCCGTCGTCGTGCGCAGCGTTGTGCTGCGTGATACGCTGTTGTCTGTTGTGTACACTTCCAGCGGTGGTGAGGAGCAACATGTGGTGGGCTGAGCAGCGGAAGGTCGATGATGGCCGCAGGCGAATGCGGCGCACTTGATGGCTGTTGTGCCGGCTGCTTCATGCACCGGGAGAAAGAGCTGCAGCCACACCTCCCCCTCCTCCCTCTTCGCGCTGTCTGTGTCTTTCTCGTATTGTTTGCCGTCTCACCGCGCTGGATCGGAGTGATCGTCGCGCGTCTCCTCGTGCTCGGTGCGGGGCGTGAGCACGTCATGGTGTGCCCACCATTTCATCTCTCTTTCTTCGGTCTTTTCCTGTTCGCGCACGGAGGCGAATGCTGATCATCCGCATTATCGCTCGTCGTGAACCAAGTCGTAAAACACGAACGCTTGGCGGCGGCACGTCATGTCGGTGTACTCTCTCTATATCTCTCGCTCTCGCTCTCGCTCGGCCCTCCTCCCCTGTGAGCGGGTCAGTTTGGTCGTGCATGGCGGTGCTGACATCCGCGATGAATCACGCGCTCATCTGCATAGCTGTGTTCTCCCAACGCCATGACGTCTCCTGCCACAATGCACGGAATGAGCGTGCGATGTCTCGCGGCGGTGCTATCGCTCACCCGTCCATATATGCAGTCACCTCACCATCATCAGTGTCCGTGCGCGCGTTTCATCAGTGAGGCGCCGTCGTTCTCTGGCCACTTCCCGTGCACCCTGCTCTCTCGCTCTTTACTTTTCACACCCCTCCTCGTCCTCCTGGTGGCCACGTGCCCTTCAACACCTTCGGTTTTCGACCACTGCGGACACCCCCCGCCCGCCCGCCCTCTCTCTGGCTGCGTTGAATTTCGGCCTGCGCACCGACAGTGAGCTTGCGCGTCTCTCGTAGGCCGTCTCTTTCCTTCCCTCCTCCCCCGGTTTTCCATGGCCCCCACACCATGACGTCGCCCATCCCGCGCAAGAACGGTCACTGGGGCCACCTAGCCGCCGGCGCGGTGCCGACGGCTGTGCAGAAGGCCTTGATGCAAGAGCGCGGCTCTTTGGCTTCCGCAAGCATGGGGATGGCGGCGGCGCGGCGATCTGCGACGAGCTCTGTGCTGTGCCCCACCACTTCTGACGACGCAGACGACCACAATGGCGGGTCCCTCACGTCCACGTCTCAGGTGCACCGGCGCTCGTCACGGTCTCTAAACCATCAACATTCCGCACTGCAGCAGCAGCCCGCACACGTGCCGTCAGACAAGAACAGTACCACCGGGGACATGCGGCGAGAGTGGAAGTTTGCTCTGCAGTTTGTGCATCAGGCAGGCCAGCTCCTCATCCAGTGCTCCCCGCAGTGGGAGTACGAGTTCATCGACCTGGACAGGACGGCGGTCGGGCTCGCGCAGCGCGAGAGGCTACCGACGCAAGCTGAATTGTCGCCGATGTTCGCAGTGCTTTCCTACACGGATCGAGCGGCGGTGGTGCAGTCGCCGCCGCAGCCTGTCACCGCGGCAGGGGGCTCACCAGGCGCCGGCGTCTCGTTGCGTCAGCCAAGCATGAGTAGAGGCAGCCTCAGCGCGAGCCCTGCCACAGCGAACATCGGCTACCAGCACGCAGAGCAGCACTCTTTCACGAGCTCGAGCGACGTCGGCAAGCGGGCAGAGACGGCGCCAACAGTCGCGGACGACCGCGTCGACGGGGACGCGTGGTGGGTGGAGAAGTCGAAGGCGGTGGAGCTCTTCTACTGCCTCCCCGCTCCCGGCATGGACCTCAAGGGGTTCTGCAAGCATTGCGTGCAGTTTGTCTTGCGTGACCCCCACGTCGCGAGCATCGACGGCGACACGCGGCTGGCGCGGCTGCACATTGGCGACAAGCTTCGCTGCACCTACCAGCTGGGCGGCCGCCACCGCTCCTTTCAGCTGCGCTACACCCTGCACGATCGCTCCGAGTTGCAGGAGAGCCACGTGTACGCCATCGGCACCATTGTCGGGCAGCGCGGCTACTTGCTACGCGCGCGGTGCACGGACGCCGAGGAGTTGGAGGGGTACGTGCGGAAGGTTCTTCTACCGGTGTACGCGTCGCCGGGACGGGTACAGTTCGGTGTCGACATTACCTATCACAACGTTGGCCCGACGACGCCGCTCAGCGAGCAGCAGGAGGCTTTCGGCCAGCTGCAGTACGTCGACCACAAGGCAGCCATCGTCTTTGTCACTCCGTTGTACCCGATGCGGGTGCTGCCCGACTACTCACCGGCGAAGACGGTCGGCGTGGGATCCATCACCTGCCTCACCCTGAAGCTCAGCGTGTACGAGCGGCTGCTGGACGACATTGCCGCGGCGGAGATTACTGGGGTCGCCAAGTACAAGGTCAGCCCCATCATTGTGTGCGTCGAAGTCGAAGAGGTGTCGCGCATGGGATACCCGAAGGTGATGTCGACCGAGCAGTACAGCGAGCTCAAGGCGGCCCGCGTCGCGGAGGTGTTCCCGGATGCGAAAATGGTGGGCCTTCCATCAAACTTGTTCATGGGCAGCCGCACAGGGCGCTTGCGTACCATGACGTTTACCTACGAGCCCCTCGGCTGCGTCGTCAAGTCGCTCATCGCCTCAACCCTCGTCGGCAACCTGGGTGTGACGGCACTCTACATCGCGAAGCTCAGCGGTGGTGTCTTCGATGCCCACCTCTACGTGTTTCAGCAGCTTGTGCATGGGATGGAGTACCTGCCGCAGAACAACTTCGAGAAGAGCGCGCGTGTCAGTCGCTACCGTGCACGAAACATTCGCCTCATGGAGGAGGACGTCATACACGCATACAGCGACGACAAGCAGCTCGGCGACGCGGTCCCGCAGCCGGTGCAGTGCGCCACACCAGGCTCGCCGTCGTCGCTGTCGGCCGCCGCTGCCACGCCGCACCCGACGATGCTCGCCGCCAGGGATCCTCGCATCGTGGCCGCGACGCGCGAGCGTCACCTTCACTTTCTGTCGCTCGGCAATGACGGCCGCGTCGAAGGCGGCGTCGAAGCGGTGGTGTCGCCAGAGGAAGGTGGCATTGCGCCTACTCGTCGCTCCGTGTCTGCCGCCAACATCAACGAAGGCGGCCTGCACGCGCACGGCGGACACCGCGGGGGATCCGAGGCGGACGGCGCAAGCGCCTTCGGCACTGAAGCCGCCCGAACATCACTGATTTCGGCCTCCCTGTTCACGGCGTCGCTGACCAGCGACGCGCTTGTGACGGCTACGCTACCGGCGTCGGCGCTCGCCTCCGCCGATAAGGCTTTCAGCGCACCAGGCGGCGGCATGCGTGACACGCTGCATGCCGATTTCTCTTCGTCCGCGAACAGCAGCTCCCGCATCAGCGTGACCAACATCTCCCACCTGCGGGAGAGCGGCTCGGCCAGCCTGGCGGGCGACCACAGCGACGCCGACGACGCCATGAGCGGGTTTATGGAGGACGGTCACGACGCCTTTGCGTGTAGCCACGAGGAGGCGTATGCCTGTACGGCTCCGCTTGACGCCGCTCCTCTCGCATCCGCCTCTGTGGGCCCATCTGCGGCGTCGCTTGCCGGTAGCCATCCGCCCGCCTCCGTCGCCTCCGAGAGTGGTGACGGCATCGAGGCGCGTACGGCGATTTATCGTCGGAGAGGCAGTGGCAGCATACTCGTGGCAAGCTACATCTCCAGCGCCGCGGCAGACGCTGGCGCCGGAGAGGTGCTGAAAACCCAGGTCGTCTGCTCCGCCTCAGCTCTGCCCACTAGCGAACTGCCCGACATCAGCGGCGACGGCGACGCGGTGGGTCGCAGCCCGGATGCAGCAGCGAGGCTGGGTACTACTACGTGCCCTTCTGTGGTCGACAACGATGACACGGCCGCTGCCGAGCAGCTGAAGCAGCGGCAGCTCTACGAGCAGCTGGTTGGCAAGGGCGACCCTGCCGTTCAGCAGGCCCTGCGCGAGGCAGAGGGCGGCACCCTCTATGGTCCCTCTCTTCGCGATGTCTACGCCCGCTGCTGTGAGGCGCAGCAGTGCCGCCCGAACAGCTACTTGATGCGCAAGCTCCCGGTGCAGCCGGAGTTCACATACTCCGTCGAGGAGATCGACCTCAGCGCCAACTACGTCGGCCACAATGGCTTTGTCGCCGTACTGCACCTCCTTGAGCACCTGCCTCGTCTCCGCGTCGTGTACTTCAACAACATGTCCCTGGATAACACGGACGCGGAGAGCCTTTGCTACGCGCTAGCCACGAACCACACGGTGCGTGAGGTGCACCTGGAGAACAACCCCGGCATCTCTCTGCCTTCCATGCGGCACTTCACCGCCCTCCTGCGCGTGAACAGGCGCGTTGGAGTCCTGATGTTGGCAGGGACGCGCCTGAGCCCGACGCTGATCGCGAAGCTGCAAGAGGAGGCGAGCCAGCGGCGGGATTGACCCATGCTAGGCTCGCGTCAGGTGTGCATTCAGGTTGTGGGCACTGTTGTACAAGGGAGAGGGGTGCCACCTGCAGGGCGTCGGTTTCCGTGTGTGTGTCCTTCTTTCTGACGCTCTCTCTCTCTAGCTAGCTGGACGCCCACCACCGCCACCACCGCTTTCTCGAACGCCTTCGCCTTCTCAGCCTCCCTCCATCCTTGGCGCGTTACTGTTGCCGCACATGTGCGAGGCACTGACGATGGCGGCGACTGCGGATGCAGAGAGAGCTGGAGTAAGGAAGGCGAAGGCGTGCGTGCCTGCTCACGCACGCTCATACATGTGATGTACCATAACCGGGTGACAGCTTCCTTTCGCCTGTCTACTTGTCTGCGCGTGCGCGCGCGCGTGCGTGCATACGCTTGCTGATGTCACTGTCGCGGCATACGCACGTATTGCATGCACGCGTTGGGGGGGGGGAGGGAGTTTTGGGGTGTGGGTGGCCTCGTACTCTCACTCCTTCTTTTTCCTTGTGTGCCCCACCCCTCGTCTTCCCGTAGCCTCTTTTCATCTTGCATGTATGTTAGACGCTATCACTCTCCTTTCTCTCTTATGTGACAGAACCGCATCATCATCGTTGTCGTCGTCGTGGCGATCTCGTGTATGTGAGGGCTTCTACATGCGCAACGGCAGCAGAAGGAGGCGCACGGTGATCGAAGAATGAAGCAGCCGCACACGCTGCGTGCACTTGCCCGGGCCGTGCGGAGAGGGGCAAGGGGAATGGGGGGGGGCTGCGAGATATGTGTGGGATGCACTGATGTGCGTCTCTGATTTGCCTGCGTCTTC
Organism: Leishmania donovani; assembly: GCF_000227135.1. Lineage (NCBI taxonomy): Eukaryota > Euglenozoa > Kinetoplastea > Trypanosomatida > Trypanosomatidae > Leishmania > Leishmania donovani. The sequence goes on along the minus strand of NC_018234.1, from coordinate 194,721 downwards.
TATCCCTTCCCCCTCTCTCTCGGTGCCCCTGGCCAACTCTTGTCTCAGAGGCATGCACTGGTACGCACTCTCTGTCTCGCAGCGATATCCTTCGTGAAGTTCGCGAGGCTTGCGTGCGCCTCTCCCGCAACTTAGCTTGCCCTTGTGCGCCGAGGATGGAAGTGTGTGTGTGTGTGTGTGTGTGTGTGTTTGTGCGGGGGGAGGGGGCGGCGGTCTCTGCGGAGTGGCAAGACCGCCACCCTTCTCAAACGGCGCATCTCAGCGAATGCAAGCTTGAGGGAAGGGGTGTGCCGGTACCCCTCCCCACTCTTCCTCCATCTCCAACGCTCACAGGATGGACTGCAGTGCACTGCACTTTCTCTCTCTCGGCTCACGTACTCTCTTTCTCGCCTGTGGCACTCTTGCGCTTCTTGAGCGCACATCGCTATGCTCACGCACATGATCCGCAGTTCTCCCATCACAGCAGCAGTGACCACGCGCACGCACAGACACGCAGACGCAAGATCGGCCGACTGAGGAGGGCACACACGCGAGGAAAAGCTAAATAAGAAGGCGTGGGTAGAAACGCGCGCACATCACTCATCATCACCGGCACGCCCGCCCCGCCACACCCCTTCCCCCTTCACTCTCGGCCGCACCGGCGATCGCTTCTTCATTCTCCAGTATTCGCGTGCGCCTCATGTATCCAGAGAGACGGCCCTATGCGACAACCATGCCGCATAGCGGGTACCGAGCGAAGCCGTTCGTCCCGCAGCCGCCGAAGGATGCACTGATGATGCTGCGCTCCCACATCGGCTACGATGACCTGCAGAGTGGTGGCAGCGATCAACCAGTCTCGTTTCTGCGCTCGGCGGCAGGGCGCACTTACCTCGCGGACGGCAGCTCTGCATTGTCGTCGACGCAGTTGACCGCAGCGCAGAAGCTGTTGCCTCTCACCGGTCGGAGCTCGCAGGCGGCGCTGGACGCGGCGCGGCTGGAGCCCCCGATCGAGCACGCGTCTGTGATGTACCATGGCTGTCAGCAGGCCGTCTTGAACGCGGAGTTACGGGAGAAGGTGGAGGCGCACTGCAAACACTGGTCCGCCCGCGTGGAGGAGCTCCAGGCACTCTTGTCTGATCTCCCGACGGAGAGCGCGCTGCACAACACGCGCGCAGTGGAGAACCTGCACTCGTACCTTGGCGCCTACAGGTGCACTGAGGACATGCTAGTCACGCCTTCTGAGGTGGCGGAGCAGCACGCGCTGCGCACGCCGGTGCCGGAGATAGACGTCATGTCTCAGATGCCGGCGATCCCGATGGACACGATGCGGCGCGCGCTGGACGACCTGCTGCGATCGCCGTACCTGCTGGCGCCGCTGGACACGCACCTGGCGCATCTGAGCTTGCTAGACAAGCTCGGGCAACTGTCGTGGTCGGGCGAGGGCGAGGTGACGGTGCCTCCTTCGAAGAAGCCGCGGGGGCAGCGAGCGGCAGCTCGCAAGGATTGCACGGTAAACGAATCGGAAGAGACGGGAGTGGTGCTGCAGGCCGAGGAAGCGGCCGCGGAGGAGGACATCTACCCCTCTCGCGCAGCTGTTGCTATGCACGAGCGCCTGCACTACAACCCTGGCGACTACGCGCAGCGCGAGCTGAAGAAGTCCGAGGAGGCTCTCCGTGAGTTGCAGGACCGCGTGCAGACCGCCAAGCGTCAGAAGGAGGAGGCTATCGACGCGGCTGACCCACTCACCGCCCTGCGCAACCTGCACGCGCAGGTTGACTTCTCGAACGATCTCCTGCTGCTGTACAGGGCCCGCATGGCGCTCGTCTCACTGCACTCAGACGACACCCGCGACTTTCGCCGTGATGTGGTGGATCTGATCGACGACAGCCATCAGTCAGTGCAGGCGGTGCATAGGTATGCCAGGGAGGCGCTGCCCAGCGTGCAACACGACGTCCGTGCCCTGACAGAGGTCGTTCGGCAGACGCAGCAGCAGCTGATCGCCATGCAGGCGACGGAGGCTGCAGCCGACGCGGACATGCGGTCCCACCTGTGCGACATGGACAAGGCCGCCCGTGTGCTGTGGGAGGAGGTAGGCGCACTGCTCGAGAAGATCGCTGAAAATGCACGCGAGCGCGGCCACTACGCACAGAAATGTATGTCGTTGCGTGAACAGCGTGCCAAGGAGGCGGCGGCGGTGCATGCACAGCTGCAGGCGCAGTCGGCCCACTGCGAGCGCCTGTGCCGCTGCGAGGAGGTGCTGACGCGATGGAATCAGGCTGGTGACTTGTTCGGCAAGTATGTGGACGCGTGCGTGCCGAAGCTGCTGAAACACCTCGCGGCGGTCGAGGAGAGCGACGCTGACCTCGCCCAACGTGAAGCAGAGGAGTACGTGGGCTACTACGAGCAATTTGTGTACGCGGCTGAGGAGGCCAGAGCGAAGCGATGCACGCAGGCGGACCGCATGCGGCTCTTGCAGCGCAGCACTCTGCTGAACCAAGAGCGCGCGAGTGACACGATGGACCCCGACGCCGCTGCGCACGCTCAGCGCCTGGATGACGTCTCACGCGAGCTGGACGAGGTGCAGCTGTACCTGAAGTACGTCTCCGACATGGAGGCAGACCGAAAAGCCGAGGTGGACCCGGTGTTGAGGGGCGTCCTGGCACGGCAAACGCAGGCCCAGCTGATCACGACCGGCGAGGAGGGCGAGGCCGAGAAGCCGCTCCCCACGCCGGGCATGCTGGAGGATGCGCCTGCTGCATCTGCAGCCGATGCCAAGCCGTCCCCGGCCTCGCCCTCGACGGCCTCTGAGGCCACGAAGAGCACTGCTGCCGCTCCGGCAACGGCAGCAGGTGACGGCGCTGTCGTCGCAGCCACCACCACCACCGCCACCACCGCTCCACCTTCTCTCTCGGTCACGGTCGCTCACCCCTTCGTCACTGCCCGCCTGATCGGTCTGGCGCACGAGAGCGACTACCTCTCTCAGCAAGGGCAGTTGCTGGGGCAAGAGATGCAGGCAGTGGAGACGAAGTGGACGGGGCTGCGCCACAGTCGCGAGGAGCTGCAAGCCATGGAGGAAAAGTATAAGAACGGCGACGACATCCGTGCGCTGCTCGGTGTGGACAAGCCGTAGATGTGTAGTTGGTGAGGGATAGAGGCAGCAGCGGCAGCATCCTCCCAACGTTTCTTCTTATCTGCTGCGCCGCTGCCTCCAGACGAGCATGTACATTAGTTTCGCTTGCTTCACTTCCTTTTCTATTCTTCTCGCTTCCAAACCTCTTTGCCCGCGCGTCTCCACGCACGAGTGGGTGTGGGCCACTAGCTGATGAAGGTGGTGGTGGTGGTGAGACGGCCTAGACACGCCGTTGCTGCCCCCCTCCTTCCCGTTTTGTGGTCTCTCAATGTATATTTAAGTCTATGTGTATGCCGTTCGTTGGGCAATAGTGCGCACGGATGCGATCTAAGGATGTACATAGAGCGTCGGGGTCCATGTACTCGCTGTCGAGAAGCCCTGCCTTTCGTTGTATCGTTCCCGTCTTCCTCTCGTGCTGGCTCCCTTGTGTACGTGTGATCGATCGATGCTCATTGGACTACGACGCCGAACCAGGCATCGACACTGGGACGCCCACGTACACTCCGAGGCACCCGCTCTCACGGGCCCACGTGCCAGCGCGGGTGCGTCGCTCGCCTGCCCATTTCAGCGGACACCCTCTGTCTCTCCATCTTCGTTATCCTTTCGCTTCATGATGTCGCTGCCATTGGGCTTCACCTCATGTTCAGTGCATCCGTCTGCGCCGACCCTCTTGCTCTCTGCTCATGCGCGCACACGCACCTGCGCCTAGCCATACACGCGCGAACCCCGCACACCAAGGTTTTGCAGGGAGGGAGAAGCCGAGTAAGGCGACCCCTCCCTTTCCTTCTTGGCGGCGCTTCAGATCTCTGACGGGGCGCGCTGTTGGTGAGCTGCCCTGTGCCAGCCGCCACACAGAGACGATACGTGCCCTGCGGGCTCGCTCGCACCGGCTCCGCAGCTGCTATAGCGGCTGCTGTGCTGGTGCAGATGTGTATCGTCATCCTCGACCTTCTTCCATGTCTCCTTACATCATCTTTTCCCCAACTTCTCTCCCCGCTTCCTTCCTGTTCGCCTCTCCCTCTCTCCGCAAGGTCTAGTACACCTATAAGATTTCTGACACGTGCCAGAGCACGCAGCCCCCCCCCCCTTGTCCGTCCTCTCTGCCTCTCCGAGTTGGCGCGTTTTTGGCGTATGAAAAGCGGGTAGCTGCTTGCGTCGGCACCCTTGAGGCTCATTCTTTCCTCTTCAACCCCTCCAGCTGTGAAGCGCACCTCTCGATCAAGCCCCCCTCCTCCTCTTCCCCACAACCCGCCGCGAGATGGAGTACGAGCAGGTGGAGTACGGCCGCCGCGTCGTGACGGAGGCGATCATTTCACAAGACATCAACGACTACTACGATGTTCTCTCCCCGCAGGTGCTCCTGGTCACGCACTTTCCTTACCCGTCTGCCAGTGTCGACAGCAACATGCAGGCCGTGCATCGATGGGTGCAGATGTCGGAGCGGCAGCACATCGCCGCTGTAGACGCCGCTTCTGCCGCCGCTGCCGCTGCGGCTGCTAGCTCTGCCGCAGCGGGCGGCAGAGGGAGCGTCAATATCAACACGGGAAACCAGCTCAGCGCTGCTGCCGCTGCTCCGGCCCCCACCGCTGGCGCGTGTAGCGCTAGGAGCCAGAAGCGGCGTGCACGCGAGCTGTTGCAGCGTCAAGAGCAGTGGCGGATCACCCAACAGCAGCGGTACGACTCATTCCGAAAGCTTCGCGAGCTCCATCATAGCTGCGTCGCTGACGAGGGCGACGGGGACAACGACGTAGGCGGCACTGGAAGCACAGACGGGGCTGCCAGGGATGGCAAAGAGGATGCGGCCGCCGCTAGTGAGCAGTGTGCTGCCGATGGACGCGGTGCGCCGGCTGCACCGCAGCCACAGCGACAACAAACCAGGACAGACAAGCAGCGTCTAGGACAAACCTTTGCCAAGGCGACCTCAGCACGCGATCACGCCTCCAACGGCGGCGGAAGCGCCGCTGCCGCGGCGGCCGCACGTGCTGCCGACGGCGTGCACTGGTTCCAGCAGCAGCAAGTGCGGGTGCAGTTGCAGCCGCCAGAGCAGCACACAAGGTCGAGCACTTTCCTGTCCTCTGATGTGTCCGCGGTATCTGCTGCTGCTGCCGCTGCCGCCGCCACCGCAGCGCAGAAGCGGCCTGCGTCCCGCGGCAACCCGATCGCGTATGAGGACGCCGTCACTATAACAGAAGGCAAGCTGCTCGTCTCTTACCGCTTCTTCCAGCTGTTGCACTGGATCGTCTCCTCAGACGGCAAGACGGCGCCCCCGGCCCACATCGCCCCCATCGAGGTCGACCTCCAGCTGCGCAAGGACATTCTACAGGAGGCGGAGGTGTTAGCGCCGCCACCGGCCCCGACAACGGTGCAAGAGGCGTACAGTCAGCTGGGCCAGCAGTTCACAGAGCGCAACCAGCCGCTTAGTTGCGTGCGCACTGTCTGGGGCACTGACCACCTCCTCTTCGAGGACAAGATCTTCTTCGACGACGGCCTCATCGTCACAATCCACCGCCGCATGCTGACAGTGCCAGAGGTGCTCACCCGCGCGGCGCCGGCCGCATCGTCGTCCCCGAAGACACTGCGCGAGCTGCCGCCAGCGCCGCTGTCGTCGCCGCAGACGCGGCTGTCCGAGAAGGGCAGTGCCGCATCTCTTCCGACGGGAAAGGGAGGCCTGACACGTAAGCGTGAGCAGCACCTCTCGGCAGCGCGCTCCGAGCAGGTGTACCACGCCGTCGAGGCGTTTTACGGGATGACGGCCACTCGCGTCGACGCGTGCAGTAACGCATGGGCACTCCTGGACTTCTCCTTCGTCAAGGCGACGGAGCCGTCGATGCTGCTGCGGCTGACGCCCGTCTCGGGGCACGTGCACGTCAACCGACTACCTCGCGCCGCCGCTGATCCCCGGCTCTCCCAGGGCATCTTCCTCAACCAAGAGAACGACCCCACCAAACCCCAACAGTCGGGCTCGAGCCGCACGCTCATCAAGGCACGCAACAAGTATGGAGAGGAGGAGGCGTACGAGTTCCAGACCCAACGGCACTGCTTCTCCTTCTACGAGGACGGCTCCGGCCGCGGCGCCGGGGGCGGTGATGCAGGCGCTCCACAGCGCAACGGGAACAGAGCCTTGGGAGGCGACGGCGGCGCGGGTGCGGCGCGGTATGATGCGTCGTGCGTTCGGGTTTCGGGCTGCCACATGCAGGCAAAGATGGATCAGCTTGTGCCGGTGCTGCGCCGCCTTGTTGTGAACTGCCTGCTCACACTGCACACACTGGACCTCAGCCAGAACAACATATCGTCCCTGCCAGACCTAAGCTTGCTGCCGCTGCAGAGCCTGAGGCTGCACGGCAACGCCATCGCTGACTGGCGCGTTGTCGAGGCAAGGATAGCACCGCTGCCGTACCTCGGCGTCCTCACCCTGCACGGCAACCCGATCGCGGAGGACACGGAGATAGAAGCCGTAGCCGGTAACAGCAGCAAGACGGCCGCGCGGGATGCGCACTGCGCGGGCACCGTCGGCAAAGCCGCCAAGGGGAGCCGAGCAGACGGCGACTCGAATTACTGGAAGCGACTGCTGGCGCTGCTGTTGCGTAGCCCGGATCGCGTGGCGCCGCTGCGGCAGGTCGACTTCGTGACCCTCACAGGGCAAGACTACAACATGGCGGGCGCGTACGAGATGTTCACGAGGGGTCAGACGGGCCTGTTGGCCAAGGCGCGGTCGATGATGGGCAGCCGTACGCAGACAAAGCCGGCAGGCGCGACGACTTCGTCGTCGTCGAAGAGCGCGCATGTCGTGGCGTGGCGTGGGTGAGATGCCCAACGATGCCAGGGGTATGCGCGACCGCTGGTGGGGCGTGTGTGGGCCGTGACGGGTGCGCTGTGCACCTTCTGTTCTGTTCCCTCACCCCTGCACGTGGCACCATCACCACCACCCTTCCGTCACAACGCGACTTGCACCCGCCGCTATTTCTCTATCTTCTGGTGTGCGCACGCGTGCATGCATGGTGGCGTATATGCACTGAGCAGTCGGTGCTTCTCGGCTGCTTTCACTTTTCTATTTTGCTCGCTCGCGATCCTTCCCTTTACGCGGGCGTGTGCGCGTCACGCCGCCCCTCGTCCACTTCTTGTCCAGTGCACATGTACGTACAAACCTTTCTGTTTTTCGTTTTCGAGCCGACATTCACAGGCAGACAGAGAAGGAGAGAGCTGACGGGGCGTGGCGTTGGTGTTGGATCCACGCGGGCGTGCTGCGTGCTGCCTTAACATGGTCTCGCTTCATCCGCCGTCGATCCTCAACTTTCTCGGCTTTCTCTGCGGTGTCTTGCTCGCCCTTCCCTTTGGTGTGTGCGCTCACTCGACACGGTGGCGGTGGCTTAGGATGACGGACGTGCTGGATGAGTGGGCACAGAGAGATGCCCACCGACACACCGCCAATCACCTGCGCTGCCTACCACGCATGGCACACACAAACACACACGAACACCCTCTTATGTTATGACTGTCTTCTCTCGGGGTGGGAGCGGGAAGGAGGGAGGCGGCGGCCTTCACCTGTCCGTCTAGTCCTTTCTCATGTCGTGTCGCCCCTCTTTTTTGTTCTTGCCTTCTCCGTCATGTACACCCCACCACGATCACCACCGCCGGAAAAAAGAGGTAGCACCGACACAGACGTGCCGCTAAAGCGAGTAGGCGTACGCGCCTGCCGGCCGGAGGCACGCGGGCATTCGCAGGGGACAGCCGCGCATGTATGCACGGCGCGGAGGGTGTCTGCGCAATTTAGAGGAGGACAGGTTGGGTGTAGTGGAGAGACGAGCTCGTGGGGATGATGCAGGCGCGAGTGCGCAACTCGCTGCGAGCGGCGAGGCAGGGGTGCTCGCAAAGGACCGTCGCGCTCTCCGCTCCGTCAGCGCGACGGTCATGCTTGATCACCTCCATCGCCCCCCTTTCTCTTTCTCTCACACGTGCGCTTTCCAGTTCATTATCAACCCTCCTTTCCTACGTGAGTATCCGTGCGCCAACTCGCGCACTCCTTGTGCCTTCGCCACATCTGCGTGCATACGCATGCACGGGCGCGTGCCAGCACTGTCTCCTTTCCCATCTTCGCCTTCCTCAACGTCTTTTCCGCACACGACTGCACACGCGCCGCCATCCATGACAGCGCGCACACACGCACAGACACGCACAGTTCTCTCGCTCTCCTGAGTCGCTCATCCACACATCCCCCAGCATTCCGGTAGAGTATCAATCCGCCGCGCATCGCAGCGCGCACACTGCATGTCCGCCTTGTCCACCAGCGTTGTGGCCTCGCCAGAGGCTTACACCAAGGCGCTGCTCCACTGCTACAAGTACCCGGCGCAGCCGGTCATGGGCATGCTCGTCGGCAAGCGGCTGAGCGACGACGCTGGCGCGGCGGCGCAGAGCAGCGGCAGTCCCAGCAGCCCACACACGAGCTGCGGCGCCGCCAGCGGCACCTCTTCGAGCACCTGCTACGTGTCCGACGCTGTACCGCTCTTCCACACGCTGCCCATGACGGCGCCGCACCCAATGCTGGAGGTCGCCTACGCGCATGTGCAGTACGCCGCCAAGACGACGGGGCAGTCACTGCTCGGCGTGTACATCGCGAACGAACGCCTCACGGACAACGGCGTGTCTCCGCTGACGAAGAAGATGCTGGATGCGCTGCAGGCCCGCTTGCCGACGAGCACGAGGCTACTCGTCTGGTTCGTGAGTAACGAGTGCCTCACCTCGCCCCCGACAGGACTGGCGATCACGTCTCTGACGGCGGATCGCTGCTCGTGCAACAAGACGATCTCGTTGCCGTCGCAAGCCTCCGCGGATGAGCGGATGACGTTTGGGCGCTGGAACTCCGACACGCTTGCACCGGAGGCGACAGTGTCGGCGGAGAGCGTCATGGAGAGCGTATCGAACGCGCTAGACGCCTTCGCGCACTACCGCATCGCCGACCTGGAGGATCACCTCGAGGACCCTTCCATCACCTACCTGGAGCAGCCCCTGATGGCGCTCATGACGCGCAAGTAAAATGCAGCGCACAAGTGCCATGGTCTGCCTTTGTTTCCCTGCACCTCTTCGTTCTCGACAACCATTTTCGACACCGATACAGCACAGGCGTGAGCTTCGGTGTGAGGACGATCACGGAAACGTAGGGGTGGGAGCGGGGCGGATGAAGCCGGCGCCGGCGCCGGCGGCTTGATGACTATGGGTGATGGCAGTAATGTAGCGCGCCGAAGGCAGTGGCTGTTCTCGGCGTAGCTGCTACGGTGCGAGTCGTGCCAGCAGCCGAAGGAGATGCTTCGGTGGCGCAATGCCGCTTATGTCCTTCTCCTTCCGTGTGCTGTTCCGCGTATCGGCGGCGCTGGACTGTGGAAAACAAACAGGGGGGAGGAAAAGGAGGAGGGGCGTCGCGGGTGTCCGCCTAGCCGTGAAGGCGTCGACACAACACAAGAGAAGAGGCGACTGCACAGCCTTGGGCGGGTGGCGGAGAAGCGGCGCCCCCCTCCTTCCTCCGCTGACACCCGTGGACATACAAAGAAAAAAAAAAACAGCGGGGCGAGTGAATGTAGCAAGACAAATCAGTAAGAGCAGGAGGGAGGGGGCGGCAGTCGGCGGCGCGTGGAGCGGATGCGTCGGATGTGTGGGTTGTGTATTGCGTTGCCGATGTGTTTACGCCGCACCCCCCTCCTCTCCTCTCCCGTTGTCTACTGCCGGCTGTTGTGTCGATGGTGCTGCGCGCCTTATGCTTCTATATCTATCATTCTATCGTGATGTTGTTGGGTGTTGTGTGCCCATGATGGTGTTCTACTTCCCGTGCAGTGTTAACGGTGCGTGCAGCTAAAGTGTTTGGCGGACTTAACGACTGACAGCCAACAGAGGCACTGACGCGAAGCGAAGCATCGCTGGCGCTTCGAATACTGCGAGAGTGACGTGGCAGCTGAGGAAGGAGGGAAAGAGAGCCACGCGCGATGAGAGAGACGACTGTGCGTCGTCGTGCACGTTTTCAGGAGACGAAGCGGATAGGGAGGAGGAGCAGCAGCCACAGCGCGCACACGGTCCCCAGATGCACGTGCAGCCGCGCGCTCTTCTTCCGCACAAATGCTTAACTCACAACGCCGCCATTTCATGCGCACTCATTGAGAAGCGGTGCGTAGCCGTCCTGCAGGGCCTTCCTCCACATTCTCCGTGTGCCGCTCGCGCGCGATACGTTGCCCCTCCTCCTCGTATTACCCCCCCCCCCCCCCCACTTCAAGACGAGGATGACGTGTATGCTGCATGAATGCCCGAAGCTCAGCGGTTCGCGTGCTCGATCTACCACCTCTCTTTCTTCTCTCGCCCGCTTGTCGCTTCTCCATCTCTCTCTCCCCCTCCACCCACCCACCCACACACGCACACACGTCTCGCTCTCTGTGCGTGTGTGCATCGATGGCCCTCCGGTCCACGGTAGTCGTACAACCCTCACCTGACTTTCACCTCTTTCATTGGCCTGTCTATCTCTTCCGCATCTTTGTTGTTGTCTTGGCTATTGTTGTTGCTGTTGGTGTGTGCGTGTGGGTGCGTGGGAGATCGTCGTCGTCTCTGTCGTTGCTCTCTCGCAGCGTCACGAGCACGCACACACGCTCATCTAACCATCCCATCGCTCGCTCGCTTTCTCTCTGTCTGTGCCCGTCTATATGCATCACCTCCTCCTTTCCTTTCTGTCTTTGCCTTCTTTTTTTTTTTCGAGACCGCTGCTGTTGCTGTTCTCCGTCTACGTCTCCAACGTCACGTTCGCGGCATCCACGTACATGCGGGAGGGAGAGCAGATCACAGCCGAACAGACGTTGATACATGCATAGACAGAAGCCTCCCTTTCCCGACATCAGAGCTCACACACACACACACACACACACACACACACACACACACACACACGCAAACACACGCACTCTGTTCAACCGTTTTTTTTTTTCATATTTTGCTTCTCTCTGCGTGTGCCCGTCTCCCGCATCGTTCTCTCTCGCTCGCACTGTATTCTTGACTCTGCCGCTGCCACGTGTGCCTGTTCTGTTGCGTTGTGCAGAGCAGCTGCCGTCTTGGTTGTTTAGCGTCTTGTGCGCACTGTGACGCCTGCGTGTCTGTGCGCACTTCTCTTGGCGTGCGCGCGCGTTCACCCCTCTTCCCCAGGCAAAGAGTGCAAGTGCCACAGGCATACTGACGCGCACAGGTGCCCTTTCTCTACTGGCCAGGAGCCGCATCTCTTCCGCTGCTGACTGGATTGGCTCTGGTGGTGGTGTGTGTGTGTATGTTCTCGTACGCTGATTCTCCTTCCTGAATCTCTGAATCTGCGTGTGCACAGTCGAATTCGACGCCGACGCGGCTCATCGCTGCATTGTGTGCCCTTTACTACTTATTTTGTGGTTGCGTTGATCGTTTGAGTTGCGCATCGGCACTGTATATCTTATCAGCACTGCCTGCCGCCGCCCATTGATCGTGGCCCTCCTTGCTGTTGTTGTTATTGTGGCTTCTCTCTCTGTCTTTGCACAGCTGGCGAGCTTCTTGTGCTGTGCAGTACTCATCCGTGGCGTCTGCAGTGCCTTGCCTCATCGTTGCCCCGTTCGATTCCGTGTGTACTTCGATCTCTCGCCGGTTTTCTCGTTGCGCAGCCGTCCTTGGTGATTCCTGCCGTCTCTGTTGGCGCGGTTGTGGTTGTCTGCGCGCCCTTCTCCCCCTCCCCTCCTTCTCCATCTCTCCCCATCTGTCGAGTGCGTGCCTGGGCAGTGTGCGAGCAAAAGTGCGCACCGCAGTATCGCGAGTATTGTTTGTGGTTCTGTTTCTCCGCTTCTCACTTTGGGTTGCGAACGTCGCGGCACTTGGCTTGTGTGTGTGCGTGTGGTTCAGTGACAGCACCCCCTTCAGAGACACCCACACGCACTGGCACGTGTGCATAGACGTGCTCTTGCTCGCTTCTATACCTATACACACGCAAGCGTGTCTTCTTCCCGTGTTTCTGCCATCATCTGCTGTTCTCGACAGGCCCCTTCTCCCGCCGGCTCCCGCTCTCAACCTTCGTGGCTGCTGTGGCCGTGAATGTGAGGACGCTTGCGCGCACTTCTTCTTCTGTTGTGCTTCGACGCGAAAGGTGCGGGCGCGCGCGCTGTCGTGTTCCCTGGGTCAAGGGCGGATTCATCTGTGCTACGTACACACGCGCACGCGACCACAGACACGCTTGCGCGCACTCTAGTCGCGCGCGACTCCACCCCTCTCTCTCTCTCTGCGGGACCCTCTCCAATCATTTGAGCCCTCCGCCCTTCGCCCTCGTGCTCCACCATGGACCCGCAGCTCCTTGTTCACCTCTTCGACACCTTCGGTGCGGACGGGCAGAACGGCCAGCTGCCATGGGGCATCTCCGCGAGCGACAGCATCGCCTTGGAGGCGCAGGGCGATGGCATCCGGTTTGAGTCGAACGGACGTGAATGGCGGGTGCTGCAGGTGGGCACGGCCGAAGATGAGATGAACCTGCCGCCCTATCGCGGCGATACTCAGCTGCGCGACGCCGCGCGGGTGCTGCCGCCGGTCTGCTTTGCTCCGCTTGTGTCAAGGTACACGCGGCTGCTGCGTGATCCACGCTGGGAGGTGCGCCACGTGCCGCGCATGATGGAGGCGATGCTGAACGATCGCGTGCTGTTCCACCTCATGGACACCAGCCCGCTGGCGCCGCTGAGTGACTCGCGCGTGAGCGCCATGACGCGGTGGTGGGGTGTCATGGGCAAGCCTGTGCTGCGGTACGAGAACAACACAGGTAGGCCGCTCATGTCCCTCATTGACGGCTATGGCAGCCCTCCATCTGCTTCATCGGATGCCGCGGAGGGCCGGCAAGGTGCGGGGAAGGAGGCACGCCAGCATCAAGCCTCCGGAAGCCGCGATGAGCACTGCTCGTCTGCGCGAGAGGAGCAGATCGGCGACACCGCTGATTCTGCTGCAGCGGCAACGGCCACCAGCTCGCGGATGTCCCTTGAAGAGGTTCGCCAAGGCTACCGCGATATCAAGACAGTGCTCACTCTCATCGCGGCGACGAGCGCGCCGTATAGGTGCTCGCGACCGCCGAACGCGTCCGTATCGGGGTGCACGGCACGGCTCGTATTCTGCAAGGACCCGTCCACCATCTACCTTGGGCTCCTGCTGAACTCCGCACTGCGCGGACTGCCGAGGAAGGTGCTGTGCAGCATGTCCGTCTTCCGCTTGATCGCTGAGGGGTGGGGCCGCTCGCCAAGCTTTGCCGATATCCTGCGCGCCTCCTGGGAGGAATACAGCGATATCGTGCGTGACATTCGCGCGCTGCTTGGCCTTCCGGATCCCACGACGGAGACCCCATCACCCCCCTCTCCAGTGGCGTCGCCGTCGTCCTTCTCCTGCATGTCGGCCAGCAGTGGCGCGTCCGCCGCAGCGCTGTCGCGGCAGCAGCCGCAGTACCACCGGAGGGGTCGTCGTCGCCAGCTCCCGCCCATGCACCTGCCGAGCCAGCACAGCGACAGCGGCGAGCAGGGCCGACATTCGCTGTTGCAGCACCTCGGCCAGAGCACCGCTGGAGCGTCTTCTCCCGGCGCAGGCGTCGGACCGTCCACTGGTGTCTCGTCCTCCGCCGCGATTGTGCCGCACACGTCGCTGCGGCAGACGCGCACCACCGCTGGAGGCCGCATGCAGGCTGTCGAGTTGGGCATACCGATTCAAAGCAGCAACGGCGGCGGCGGCGTGAACGAGGAGGTGCGGCAGAGCACCGGCAACAACACGGGCGACGTCAACGACTTCGTGACGGCGCTGCTGGGCAACGCTCTCCACTCCCTGAACGGCCTCCAATTACGCAGAAACACTGCAAACGGCGTCGGCGCCGCGCGAGGTATCATGGGGGCTGCTGGTGCCGGCAGCAGCAGTGGTGAAACTGACGCCCCGCTGGGCAGCCACCCCGGCGTCAACGGCAGCGAGCACAGCAGTGTGCCTTTCAAGACGGAGGACGCCAACGCGATTTGCCACGAGAGCATGCTGGAGTGTGCCCAGACACCGGAGTTGCTGCTCTGGTGGGCACGGTGCCGACTGCTAGCGTATCAGCTGCTGGACAACCCGTCTCGTGTGAGTGTCGAGTCCACAGGCGCACTGGAGTACTTTCGCGAGGTATGGGCGTGCACGCCGCTGATCCGTGAAATCTTGGAAGATGACCAAGAGGCGCTTCTCGTTGCCTCCCTCAGCTCGCCGCGGCTGTCGACCGACGAGCGAGAGTCGGAGGAGATAGAGGCGGAGCGGGCGTCGAAGAAGGCGCGGCTTGGGGCGCTGCAGGAGCGGGCTCGGCGCATGTACGCCGCGCTGGTCGGCGCTGTTGCGGATCTTTCAAAGTTCTGGTTTTCGATCCGCGTGGCACAGTCCACCGTGAACGCGGTCGCGTCGAGTGCGCCGGAGACGAACACTGTGTGGAGCATAATCAACGCCACGGTGCCGTCGCGGCGCCGCTTCCAGCGCGAGGAATTCTCGACGTACGCCGAGCACTGGCAGTACGCGCTGCTGGTCGACGACTATGTGACGCAGCCGATGTGCTTTCGCGTGTCGACTCGAGGGCGGACGATGGTGACGCAGCTGCTGCACATCCTCGCAGAGTACCCCACCTTCTACCCCGCTCTTGTGGCGCGCACGTTGGCCATGCTGAACCGGCGCGAGATGATCGTCGCTGAGCTCAACGAGCGCCTCGTCAACGCTGTGGCGCGATGCCTCCGCTTCTACTTGCCGCCGATGCCGCCGGTGCTGGCAGTGCCGCCGGTGCAGGCTGCGCCGACGAGCGTCTCCGCTTGCAACGCCACTGTAGCTGGCACAGCAGAGACGCCTATGGCGCTGCGAGTCTCATCGGCTGCCGTCGCGGACGTGGCAAGCGCCAGCACTGACGGGACCGCAGCTGCGACTCCTGTCACGGTGGCGCGAGCGCCCCCGACTGGCGCAGGCGCCTCGCAACGCTCGTGGTCCTCGCCAGAAGACTCATCCCACTCGTCGTTCAGCAGCGAGCACGCAGAGGACAGAGCGGACGGAGACGTGGTCAGTGGCAGCGGTGCCGCCGCTCAATCGACCACTGCGCCTTCCACTAGCGGCGGTGACGGTGACGCATCGACGCGTGGCGGCATCGACTACGAGGCCTTGGTTGTCGTGAGGGCCACGAGTGAGCCAGGCGTCGACTGGGAGCAGCGTGGCAACGGCGACGGCGGCGGTGATTGCGGGCGGCACGTGCACAACGGAAAGAGCTCGACAGACGCCTCGTCGCGGAGGCGGATCAGGGAGGAGGTGGCGAAGATGCCCGTGATTACAGTGAAGGCTTACGACGCCATTCTAACGTGCCTCGACGTGCTGCGCATGCTTGTCCGCAATGGGCACATCTCCGTGAACCCGATGAACCTGCTGTTCACGGTGCCTACTGCCACCACCGCCTCAGCGGCGGCGTCTGCGTCGCTGCCAGCTTCCGTGGACCAGCAGGCCGGCAGTCGCGCGGGCACTGGAGGCGCTGTGGGCTCGGATGCAGCAGTCCACTCCCCTGTCGATGCTAGTGCGGCGAGCACCAGCGCCGGGCCGCTGTACGAGGCGTCGTTGCCCAAATCCCAGTGCGACCTCTACACTCTCCTGCACCAGCTCGTCTACCAGACTCGCTACGGCCCCCTCGCCAGCGCCGCCCTGCGTCTCTTCTCTGCCTGCGTGCACTACAATGTGCGCGATATGGTTCCTTTGTTCGCCGAGCGTGGCCTGCTGAACACGGTGCTGGCCATCGCGCGTCGACCTCGCCTCTTTTCGGAAGATGTAGCGACGGCTGCCGCGCCGCTGCGGTTTGCCCTCGATATGGTGGAGGAGAACGGCGTGCCGAACATTGCGCGACGCAAACTCCCGCTGGAAAGCTCGACATCGTCGTCGTCGTCAGCGCCGTCCCCGCTGCTTATTGCACACCCGTCGCCGGAGCTACTGGTGCGCTACGTCCCCGCTGAAGACGCCTACGTGAACGCCGTGGCGGTTCGCATGGTACTTCCAGAGTTTGTGGAGGCCATGACGGTGCACAAGGCAACCCACCGTGTCTTCTCGAAGCACACGGAGTGGATCACGGCCCTCACGCAGAGTCTGACCGTGACGCCCGCGATGTCAGCCGCCTCGCTGCTCGATATCGAGGCCCTGCTCGACGAATCCGCGGAGGCGTGCAGCAAACACGAAGCAGATGACATCTATAGGAGCGAAGATGCTGCCATTGACGAGGACGAGGGAGGGTGCCAGGTGCCCTGCGACGCCCCTCTATCGCCGTCCGAGTCACCGGCATCGGTGGCACACCACGCCGACCCTGTGCAGCAGCAGCAGCAGCAACAAGGGGACTACCACTCCCCGCAGCAGGGCCGTCAACATGGGCTACTTCGCTGCCGAAGCAGCGCCGCCTACGCACGGCTGCTCCAGGACTTGAAGACAGCTCGGAGGAGACCTTTGGGAGCGTTTCCGGTGCCTGCAGCGCACTCGAGCACCAGCAGCACCGACAGCGTGGCCTCTAACGCGCGTCACAATGAGCGGCGGCGGCCGCCGCAGCCCATTGGCGGCGCTTCGCACTCGGCTGACGCGAGCGCCCCGATCGACGTCGTCCTTACACGGATGGTCGAGCTGCATCGCCTGCACCTCAAGCGCGAGGAGGTGAGCTATAAAACCTTGCAGGGTGCCGTGAAGGAGATGCAGCGGATGCTGACGGAGGTGCTGCAGCCGTCGCCACTCATCACCAGCCGCTTCGCCCCGGCTCTGCGAGCGGAGCTTTCTTTGCTAAGTCAGCGGACGCATGAGTTTGCGCAGGCGGTGCGTGCCGGGGCCACTCACCCGCACCCGTTTTTTGGGAGCACCGCGGACGGCGATGAGGTGACCGTGGCCGGCCAGTCTGTTGTGGCCGGTTCAACGAGTGGCAGCGGTGCGGGCCCGCGCACCCGTGCCGACTACCTCCATCTCCTCGTCCAGGCCATTGAGGTATGCCGCACGCTGAACAACTTCTTCGCCTTCTTCTCTGCGTTGGACTGGGACGGCCACCAACGCCGCTACCGGTTGAGTCGCCGCAGTGCGGAGCAGCAGGCCAGTCAGCAGGAGCTGGCGATGGTGCTCGAGTCCACCGTGCGCGATTTTCACTTGGCAGTAAACCAGCTGTGGTCTTTGATGGGGTCGCACGCACCGCTGCAGCTGCGCGGCACGGACGCCGCGGAGGCGAGTGGCTCCACCACTGCCGCTGAGGACAAGGAGAGGCAAGCAGCGCAGGACGAACCCGACGCCACCGACCGACGTGGTCATACCCTGCTTACCCGCGCCCGTCTAGGCAACCCGCTGCAGGTGTACGAGCAGGGCAACGCTGACGGGGCCAGCTCGCTGCTAAGCTACATCCAGGCTACCATCGGCTCCTACCTCCACGCCCGCATCTTCGGCGACTACCTCCGCAGCGCCCCGCCGTCGACGCGGATGGAGGCAACACTCAAGTCGACGGTGCAGTGCATCTTGCACTTCTCTTCGCGCGACTTCATTAGCGCGCCGGAGGTGGTGCTGACCCGTGACAGCGGCACCGACGGCAGTGGTGGTGGTGGTGGTGAGGCCATGACCGACGCGGAGGGCGCCATGTCGAAGACGATGCGGCGCCGCTGTTTGAAAGCCATGAAGCGCGTGCTGGAAGGCCCGGGCTCGGAGGCGCAGCGGCACAGCTCGAACGACTCGTTGCATCAGCCTCCGAACAGAGCGGGGGAGACTGCGGGGGAGGGCAGAGGCGACAACGTGGATGTCCATGACGGTGCTCAGCACAGCGCTCACGAGGCCGCTGCAGTGGAGAGAGTGTACTACCACACCTCGGAGTCGCCTTGCAAGGATGTCATCTCCTCCGTGCTGCGGCCGCTGAGCGTCGGCGATGGAGTCTTCCTGCGCCAGCTACTGGAGGCGTGGCGTGTGTCGACGTCAGGCTCCAGCGGAGGCGGCGGAGGCAGCAACGGCCCCGGACGCCGCGACAGCGAGGCGACGCCGTGGCGGAGTGTCTTCAGCGAGGTCATAGAGTTCGTCGTGGACGCGCTCGTGGTGCGTGCCTCGTATACGGCGGACGATGTAACGGGGCTTCTGCGCAGCTTGCAGGCTGGCACTCAGCACAGCAGCGTTTCCACGGGCATCCTGTCTCTCTACGATCGCAACGCAGAGGCAGGCACCACCATCGCGCCTGTGACTCCCGCGGCGCTGCCAGCGGCCATGAGGGGTCGCAGCGGCAGCGAGGAGGAGACCAGCGCCGTGGCTAGCATGGACGCCAGCGACCAGATTCTTCAGTCGATGCTGCAGGACGGCCGCAGCCTGCTGAATGAGCCGTCGACGGCGTGGATGACGGCAGAGGCCTGGGTGCAGGCAACTACGTCGACTGTAGGCGTGGCAGCGGCCGCCGCAGGAAATGAGCCATCGCCTATCCCCAGCTCGGCTGCAGAGGTGCCACAACAAGCGGATGCCGGACCAGTGGCTTGTGCAGAGGCAGCAGCTGCTGGTGGCGCCGCTTCTGCAGAGGCACTGCCGCACTCCGCCTTCTCAATCGTTGTGCCATCTGTGTTGGCCAACCCCCACGCAAGAGGCGGCGGCAGACACGGTGGTCGTCGCAGAAGCCACGGCGGCATAAGCCGCGGCGCCGACTCCGAAGACTCCGTCGACAGCAGTACAACCCTGTCGTCTTCGCTGCCGACGTTGACGCCGCCGACGGCGCTCGCGACCGACGCCGTCGGTGATGCGGCCGCTGTGGAAGGGCTGGCCGGGTCCGCTGACGGGGTTGGCAGCGGCGGCAGCGGTCTTGGAGGTGGTGATGGTGCTGCTGCTTCTGCTGCCGCCGCGGCGCAGGCCGGTGCGGCGCCGCTCACAACACCGCTCTTTGCTCCAATCAACGCAGCGAAGGCCCTGCAGCAGTGGCTGTTCCTCTCGCTCTTCACTGGCCGCCGCGCGGTGGATCAGCCGACGCGCAACTTCTTCTACTTGTCTCCGTACCGACGCGACGGCCATGCGCGGCCGGCACTGCCGCTGAACGTCACAGGGCTCCTCCGTACGATTCGGAACGACTTGCAGGCCGCCTTTGAGGACGCCGTGCGCGGCGCCAGCGCTGACGCGGGCAACCTGGGCCCCACTCCCAGCGACGGCGTCGAGGACGAGTCCACACGGCAGCTGCACCCGTCGCGAACGCGAGCAAAGCAGCGCAACTCTCACGACTCGGACGACGAGGAGGCGTCCATCGCAGCAGACCTGCAGGAGCGCTTGCACATGTTTCGGCCACAGCCGCGCCACGAGAACCGGGCAGGTGCCACGGCGGGCAACGGTGACGGCGGAGGTGGGCATGCCGCGCTCTCCTCCGCACGTGTGCACACGGCGTGCGAGTGGTTCGACCTGGACCCGCGCGAGCTGGCCGCAGTGAACCTACCGAACTGCGTCAACGTGGAGGTGTGTCTAAGGGAGATCAACTTTGTGGCAGCCCGCCGCGTGCTGTGGGAGCTGGCGGTGCTGGGCGCTGTATGCACGGGCGGCAGTGGGGCGGCGCCAGAGTTCGAGAGCACACCACTGCACGACATGCTCTCCCGTGCAGCGCAGTTTATGATTCTCCTCTCGCGCCTCGTCTTTGCGGGTGATGCGGAGTCGGCGAAGCGCGCTTCAGCAGCAGCTGGTGGCGGGTCGTTCACCCCCGCGACGGCGGCGGCAACCGCGTCCCTCTCACCGGCCGCGGCAGCACTGAAGGATCAACTGCAGCGGTGTCTTGTGTACATGGCGGTGCTTCTCATGAACTTCCTCGAGGGCTGCGACGCGCGGACGCGAGGGCGGCACTGCACCCACGTCGAGTCGCTCCTCTACTGCGTCCTTGATGTGTGGCCGAAGCTCCCGGGGTTTCCGATGGTGCCGCACGTGTACGTGGCGGCAATGGAGGCGGTGGCGCAGCTCAAGCCGGAAACTCTAAGCCGCATGTCCTTCCAGGCGCTGGCACGCGAGTGGCGGGACGGTGCCGCAAAGCCGGCGTCAGCGGCCACGACTGCTGCGGCCACTTTCAGCACGGACACGTCCCCTCGTCTGCCGTCACCCCAGCCGAGAGAGCGGGAGGGGACGGCGGCAGGCGACGACGACGATGAGGAGGGCTGGGGCAGCGACGTGCAGCGCAGCAGCGCCGAAGAGGCACGCACAACCATCGCAGGCGACGGCAGTCGCCGCTTCAATCAATCACCATGGGCCCGCGCTGGACTCCTGAACAACGGTCGCGTCGGGGCGCCGTCGCCACGCTCGGGCCCCATGCAGGATCGCTTCGGTCAGTATGTGACGCGTCTGCAGCAGTCACGGCGCTCGCAGCTCGGCGCACCTCTCTCTGTCGCGCATGAGTGGGGGCGTGCGCTGCCGTGGGTGTGTGACGTCGCAGCGGGCCGTATCTTCCCCTTGGACACACTGAGCGAGACTGGGCATCGACTCCTGCGCAAGCGCGCGTGCCGAGCGCTGTGGGGCATGTGGACGAGCACGAACGCGGCCGAGCAGCAGTACGTGGTGGCCTACATGCTGAACCGTGTGCTCTCTAACGTGCGCGAGAATGTTGTGTTGCTCGAGTACGTAGGCGTACTTCTGACGCAACTGCGCGGCGTCGTTCTGGTGGAGGCCCTTGCGTTGACCCCGCTGCCACGCGCCATCGTGAAGGTGGTACGTCAGGCCATCGAGGAGGTGACCGCAGAGCAGCATGAGGAGGAGGCCCGCCAGCAGGCGCTGAGCGGCACCAGCGCTGGTGCAGCTGCGGTAGCGCAGCGCGAGTTCCGCCAGCGCCGCCGTCGCTACTACGCCCGTACACAGATGACGCTGCACGGCCAACTTGTCAGCTTCCTGAGCGTCTTCCAGAACGTCCGCAGCGACGCTCCGCTGGTCGCCGATGCGTTGGCCCGCACGACCGCCACGGCGCCGCACGTGCAGGCGATGGGGGCGCAGTGCAGCTATTTTGACGCCACGCGCAACACGTTCTGCTGGAACGGCCACCAGTGCCACCGCCAGCACGTCGTCCCTGTGAATGGGCAGCGTGGGCGGGACGGGGAGGAGCACCGCTTTGGCCTGAACACGTTCGGCCCGGGTACGCAGCGTGCACTTGACGAGGTGCTCTCGGTGCTGGAGCACCACGGCTTCCCATGCCCACCGGCAATGCCCGCCACCGCCACTGCCGCACGGGGCGCGAGCAGCGCTGCGGAGGCGCCATCGGAGGAGAAGGAAGCTGAGGTGGCGGAGGCGGAGGGGCGTGCTGCCGTGCGCCCGCACGGCTCCTCAGCCGCCAGCGACCCGACACAGAGCACTGGGCAGCCACAGGCGCACCAGCCATCGCAACGAGTGGTGCGGGTGCCCTTGTCGGCGGGCAATGCCGACCCCAACACGGCGCCGAGCCGCCCACAGAATGCATACGAGGTGGAGCGACGCACTTGGCAGGACGACCGGCCACGGCGGGAGCGGCCCAGCACGAGAGGCTACGTTCCCGCCGCTGCCCATGGCAACAGGGGCGATGAGGGTAGCAACAGCAACCGAGATGGCGCGAGTGCAGAGGCTGGCGAGCGCGCATTGCCGTCGCAAGCAGCTTTGGTCACGGCGGATGCCATGGGACCGGAGAACTACCAGCGGCTGCTGCGAGGCGAGGGCCTGCCGTGGCTGCCCCTCTCCGCGCGACCCGCGCCATCGTCGTCGTCGCTGCAGCAGCTCCGTGGCGGCCTCAGCGGCCCGCGCGACTTGGACTACGGCGGCGACGACATGGACGAGGAAGCCCAGGGCGTGTTCACCCACCTCACCGGTGCCTTTGGCGGTAGCCGCCGCGAACGGTCACCGCTGCGGCACCGCCTTCTCAACCCGCTCACCAGCGCAGACTTCCGCGCCGATCCGCTGCGGCGCTCCATCATTCCACACTGCGCCCTGTTCGGTCGCGATGTATGCGAGGAGGTGGTGCGCATGGCATTCGACTTCATGGCCGCCCGGCTGCGCGACGAGGCGGCCGACAAGGCAGACGCAGAGGCGGCAGAGAGGGAGCAGCAGCAGCAGCAGGGCAGCACCGGCTGCGTCTCTTTGTCTGCCCTCTCCGGCAACATCCGCTCGCTGGATGGAGTGCTTTCGACCTCCCCGCAGTTTCCATCGTCGCCGGTGGCCTCGCCTGTCTCCACCGCTGCGCTGCCCTTCTCAGGAGTCCTGCCGGCTTCTGCTGCTGCCTCCGTCACCACAGCGAAGGTGGTGGCGGCGCGGCTCACTCTCCCGCGTGTGGAAGTGGTGGAGTGCGCCGTTGACGAGGTGATGGTGCACTTCCTGCTGACATGCTTCTCGACCTATTACACCACGTGCATGCACCTTGTGCGCACCCACCGCCCGGCGGGGTTACCCGCCCTGCCAGCGGCCACATACACGGCTGCTGGAAGGTCGACGGCGCCCGCATCAAGTCGCGATGCGTCGGCTGATGTCACCAGCGGCTGCGCCGACTCGCTCTCGGTGCTGTGTGCGTACATCACCCACATCGATCCCCCGAACCGTGAAAAGGCCATGCTGCTGAGCGGGCTGCTGCTAACTGACATGCTGCGCCTTGAGGAGGACGTGTGGCAGCACATGGTGACGGTGCTACGGACCACCGTGCAGGTGCACCGCAAGGGGCGGCGGCTGACCGACAAGGCGTACGCTGCGCTGTCTGCCCATAACCTGCGGCTCACGCGTGCGTCGGCGAACACGCCGGTGGAGCCGTCTTCTCCCTCGCGCGAGGAGGGCAGGGCGACTGCAGCGACAGCACGGAAGAGCTTCAGCCATCGGAAACCCCGCATTCAGACGCATGTGTGTGTGCCGTCAGCGAACAGCGCGCCACACCAAGTACCCTCATCGCAGCTTGCAGATTCGGCGGAGCAGGAGGAGTTGCACGCCGACGGTGGCGCTGCAGGGGCGGCGAATAACGGCGACGCCGAGGCCGCCATCGCCGTGCACCACTACCTCATTCCCATCAGCATCTTCCTCGCAAACCTGGAGCCCTACATCATCCGCCACCCTATAGCTTTCTACCACGCATTCCGTCGCTACTGCGAGGTGCGATGGGTGCGCGCGGCGACGGGCGAGATGCCGGCGGCGTGGCTGGGAGTGTGGGTGCGACCGCGGCCCCCGACAGCAGGTGCTACTGCCGCCGGAAGTCGTGGCCACAGCCCTCGTGCGGCGCGTCGACCTCGCTGTGGTGCGGCGTCGACGCCGTCGCGCGACTTTGTGGAGCGGGTGCAGTGCCTTGTGCAGCACCTTGCCCGTAGTGTCGATGCTGGCCAAGGGCGCGCCACGCACGGCGCCAGCATGCTTGCCGTCGTGGTGCAGCTTCCAGGCGTGTGCGAAGCGCTGCTCTCCCCTAACTTTGAGGTGCCAGTGCCGGCCATGTACGCGGAGCTTCTCACGTCTACTGCCGGCGTCCGTCGCACCCCTGTCAGCTCTGCGGAGGCGTTAGCTGCTACGGCCGCCGTCAGTGGAGAGGGAGAAGGCGGGCCTGCCACATCCGTGGCGAACGGCGACCGCAGCGCACCGGCCGTGTCGCGGCGGCCGCCTGTCATCGCTGTGCCGCCCTTTCTCGCCCTCGCGCTGTACTTCTGCTCCGCACTTGGGGAGGCGGGTCGGAGCAGCAGCGGCGGCGGCATTGGCGGTGTTAGCGGCCACATCACCGGCAGCGTGGACTTTGCGACCGCCATTTTCGCGCATGACCCGATCGCCGTATCGGAGGTGGTTGTGCGCACGCTCGGCTGCCTCGTCGCGGCGGTGGAGGTGTCCGCCGTTGGGACGGCGCCGGTGGCGGAGGCCTCGTCTCAGGCCGTCGTGGGTGCTGACAACGACAACACCGTTGGCAGCGATCGAGATAGAAACGAGGAAGCCGTGGCTGCGTCTACACGCGACGGCCTCGCAGAAGCAGCAGCGCTGGCAGCGGCGTCGGCGGCCCCTTCGCCGGCGAAGGAGAGCGAACCGGCTGCCCGGCAGCAGCAGGTCGAGGCGAAGGATAGAGTGCACTGCGCAAAGAAGATGCTCACACGTTGCCTGCATGATGTGCTGTGCTTCTTGGAGCGTGGCAGCCCGCAGCCGGCGACGGCGGCTCTGCCAGCCCGTCAGCGGGCCACTCAGCAGCGGATGGGCGTCAGCAGCGCTGTGCAGGAGTCGTTCCTACGCTTCTTCGACCACCTTGGCCGCCTCGGCCTTCTTGATCTGCTGTTTCGCGTGTGCTTGCTGCAGTCATGCGAGCATGGCCGCGATGCAACGTCGCTGCTGCAGCTGCTCGCGCATCAGCTGCTCGCCTTGGGCGAGTTCAAACTGGCGGAGATGCTGTCACCGTCTCAGAAGCGGTACGCGGCGCAGCTGCAGGACATGCAGCAGCAGCAGCAGCATCGGCTGCCGCGTGGGTTGTCGAGGACGGGTCTGTGGATGAGCCAGGGTGGTGCCCCTTCCTCCTTGCGCCGCCCATACCCTGGCTTACATGGGCCGGAGCTTGCGAATACGCTTGACTGGCCGCCGTCTCAGCTGCGTGGTGCGGCTGAGCCGCCCGGCCTGCGTCATGCCTTCGACCACCTGGAGGCGCTGCTCGCTCGTGACACCCTTCGCAGCGGCGGCGATGGCGCCGTGCACGTAGCCGACAACGTGCTCGAGATCACTTCGAGCCTTGCGGGTGAGCACGGCATGGGCGCCGACGTGCCGGACGCGAATGCGCTGCACGCCTTTCTCACCTTTGAGGAGGAGCAGGAGGAGGGCGACGTGGAGGGCAACGGCAACGAGAGTGGCGACGACGACGATGACGACGGCGCCGATAGCGGCATCGGATTCGGTGAGCGTGCGGGACATGACGGAGCAGCGGCGCGGCCCGTGGCGCCTAATGGTGTCGAGGGCACCGACACGTGGCCTCCCATGCACCCGGTGAGGCGCGCTGGTGGGATGCGGTCTGTTCATAACAACAGCGGCGGCAATGAGGAGGAGCCGAATGCGAGCGCGCAGGGTAGCGTGCAGCAGCGGCGCTCTCCACCGCAAGTGCTGTCCTCGCCGCCCGCTATGGTCGGCGCGGCTGTCCCGAGCATGCCGGAAGGTCCGCAGCAAGCGTCTTTGGTGCCAGCACACGACGATGTCGTCCGCGGCGGCCTCAGCGACGAGGAAGAGCACCGCCATCGCCGCGCAGTGGCGCTGGCGACGTATGAGGAAGCGGTCATACGCTCACTGCGCGCCGAAGAGGCCATGGAGCGTCACCGGCGACGCCGACACGACGACGACGATGCGGAGGAGGCGGCCGAAGAGGACGACGACGACGAAGACTACTTGAGCCCCGACGAGGAGGGCGACGAGGAAGACGACAACGCCCTCTTTGCCGATGATATGGTCGACAACGGCGCCGACATGGATGAGGACGGCGACGTGGAGAACCTGTACCGAAGTCAGCCGGAGATGTCCGGCTTCTTCGTGCCGTCCCCGCTGAGCTCCCCGCGGGCGGCCGCGGGTGGCGGTCGACAACGCGGGGAAGATGATGGCGATGACGACGACGACAGCCACGCGGAGGAGGAGCACGCAGGCAGCGACGGCGACAACGGCGAAGACGACGATAGCACCCCAGACGACGACGAAGACGAAGAAGAGGAGACGTATGAGGAAGATGATGACGATAACGACGACGACGATGACGCCTCCTTGTACTACGACGGCGCGGGGCACTTGCTGTCGGGGAGGGACCACCTCGAGGATGCTCTGCTGGACATGTATTCGCCAGAGATGGCTGCTGGCGGCGGCGACTCCGGCGCCTTGAGCCATGGCCTGGCACAGCAGACGGCTGGCAGCCTCACATACCTCAACGACGACCCGGTTGGGCGCCCAGCAGCAACGGCTACGGCGATGGAGCGGGCACAGAGTTTTGCAGCGTGCGCTTATCGCGCCATCTTGCTGGCAGTGCGCCCGCTGGCGGCTCATAACGTGGTGGAGACGGAGACGCCGCCGCTGCCGGTGCTGCACGCCTTCGAGGAGGAGGCGCCGGCTGCAAGTCGGCATAGTGGCGACGGCAATGACGGCAGCGCCGACCTGGCGTACCGGTTATTGGCGGAGGTACGCCAGCGCAGCGTTGGCACCACCAACGACTCTGGCAGTCCTTCCCCTCAGCACCATCCTGCCACGTTGCGCGTCACTACCACCGTGACACCGACGTCCGCGTTGCAGCAGCCGCGGCGCCGCCTGCTGTCGTCCACCACTTTGCCATCGCCCTTCTCGGCGGCGGCTGGGGCGGAGAACACCCCGAGCGACCAGGTCATGCGTCGCGGACGCGACTCACGCTCGCCTTTGGATGTCACAGCGCCAAGCACCAGGACCCAGGGTGCAGCTGCCGCCGAGAGCGCTTCGCTCGATGCGACGTCTCCCACGACCGCTGGCACGTCGCAGCGACCAGCACCCGAAGCAGGTAACACAGCAGGCGCGGCGGAGGTACAGACAGAGCCAACCACAATCAGCGAGGCTGATACAAGTATCGACGTGCTCACTGCACGCATCCTGGCTCTTTTCGCGGCGGGCGACGCCAACGCCCGCACCACTTCCTCGGCAGAGTCACTACCGCCGCAGGTTTCCGCGGAGAGAGCATCCGCTACGTTGGAGCAGCCGACGAACACAGCCGCAGCAACTGCCGCTACTCCGGCTCCAGCGCCACCAGCGGCACCGGAGCCGTGGGAGGGCACCCTCAACCCACAGTTTCTGATTGAGATGCCCGAAGATGTCCGCAGCGAGATCTTGTTCGACAGCATGAACCTGCTCCGCGGCGCCGACGAGCGTGAGGTGCGAGGGCAGCGCAGCCGTCTGTACCCGGGCTTTCTGAACTCGATGCCGGAGGATGCGCAGCGGCACGCCATGGAGGTGGAGGCGCGGTGGGTGCGGGTGACAGGCGCCGACAACAACGCCAGCGAACTTTACCAAACGCTGCTCCTCGTCGATGCCGAGACACGCCGCGACCTTCTGCTGCAATGCGACCTCGAGCTTCTTCGCTCCTACCCTGAGGTGCTGCGGGAGGCGACGGAGTTACGCGCCGAGGTGGAGCGGGCGCGCGAGGAGGCTGAGCAGGCCGCGCAGCGCGAGCAGGAGCGGCGCCAGCACCAGCGCGAGCAGGCAGAGCAACTGCAGCAGCAGCAGCAGGCGAGCCAGCGCCAGTCGCGCTTGTGGATGCTGGGTGCCTGGGATACCACGCGGGACGCAAGGGGCAGCGGTGCAACAGCGGCGGCGACGGCAGCGACCGTTGCGTCGGGCATCCGCACCAGCTTGCCGGCTCTGCGCGACATGGAGACGGTCGAGGGGGTCATGCGAGTCCTGTTCGGCTCCCCCACCCCGCTGTACGAGGTGGTGAACCACGAACTCTTCTTGGCACGCCGGCTGTACCGGTGCGAGGTGGTGCTGCAGGCTCTCGAGCCTCCGACGTCTTCGTTTATATCGCACTCCATGAGTCTGTACCCAGGCAGAGGAGCGGAGGTGAGCGCTCCCGGGCTCATGCTGTCGCCGCTGCGCGACGATGATGCGATGCGTGAGGTCATGACGTTTAACCACCGGCATGGCGTGCACCGTGGCGGCAACGCGATGGCGCGCCGCGCTCCGCCACGCGGTGCCCAGATGGCAGCTGCGAGCGGCACCGCTGGTGTGGGTCACTACCATCTTCCGCAGTTTCCGTCGTTGCAGCTGCCACCGTCCGCGGACTTGGTGGCATCAGACTCGTCTGTGTCACCACTGTCCCCGCCACCGCATACGCTGCCGAGCGGCGGCGGTGGCGGCTTCGCCGCCGAGCGCTCCGCCTCCGGATCGCACGCGGCGGCGGCGCCGTCGACGTCGCTCGCAGCGCTGAGCGAGTCCATGGTGCCAGTGCAGGAAACATTGTACCACCCGCTCGCCCTTCCCTTACCTGATGTGCCAGAGGATGTTGTTGCTCGCTGCATCGAGCTGCTACGGCTGCGGGCGACGGCGCCGCTGGCGCTGCCGTGCAACCTACTGACGGGCATCAGCTGCCTGGATCAGGAGCTACAGCGCTTCATGCAGCTGCTCATGTCCGACACAAGCACGGCGGTGCGAATCGCCTGCCAACTGCTGGACTTGATGGCAGCCACGCCGACGTCGACAGCGGAGGATGCGCTGCCCGACAGCGCCGCTGGCTTCGGCAGGGTCGCCACTGCTACCACCAACGCCAGGGCCGCCGCTCGCGCGTCACCGTCCACGCTCGCTACCCCGTCGTCCCACTTCTCGCGCCCTTTGTCGGCGAGCGAACTGGCCGCGAACCGGCAGTTCGTCAAAGACGCCACGACGCTCCTCGTGTCCCTCGTGAAGCAGAACCAAGCCATGGTGTCCGCCTTTTTCCTGTTACCCGATAACACCGTTGACACAGCCACTCTGAAACCGCTTGACGCCCCGTTGGACGCGGCTGAGCAACGCGCGGTGCAGCACGGCCTGTGGAACCGACTGTGGCGAGTCGCACGGCAGCACGTGCACGTGCCCAGCTTTGCGCTGGCATTGGACAAGCTGCTGCAGCAGCTTCTGCGCTGCCAGCGCTCCATGTCGACCGCCTCAGAGGACAACGAGTTGGCCAGCGGCGCCGACCCCAACGCCAGCGAGCCGCTCACGGAGACTCTCATCGCGCACCCGCGGCATCCGCACCGACTTCGGTGGACCAACATCCGCCTCCTGTCCAACTACGAGGATGGCGGCTACGTGTGCAACGTGTGCGGTGTCAACCCGGGTTTTGACTACTGCTTCCACTGCTCCTCCTGTCAGTTCGACCTCTGCGCCAACTGCTCGCGCGAGCGCCTGACGCTCGCGGAGATGCAGCAGCGCACGCGGCGGGCGGCAGCCCTCATGCTGCAAAACGTGCCAGAGACGGTCACCTCGATGATGCGGCTGCTGCGACACCCGCTCTGCCGGTCCGACGTTGCGATGAACGTGGTGCATCTCATGTCGTTCGGTCTGCAAGAGTGCGGGGCGCGTGAGAGCGTTAGCTTGTTCTCTGGTGACGCCGCCGCTGCCGGCAGCGGCGGCGTCGGCTCTGCGACGGCCGTGCCACCTTTTCTACACTCCGCCTCCGGGTCGTTGCACAGCGGCACTAGCAGTGCACGGGTAAGCCCCATTCAGCTCCTGGAGCAGGAGCTCGTCGAGCTGGCCGACGCCAGGGTGCGTGCGTTGAAGGCGGCGCGAGACGAGTTCCGCCAGGAGGTGTACGCGATCCTGCACCCGAGGCCCAGCAGCAACGGCCACAGTGCCGGGGTCGGCGTGACTGCGTCTGCCCCGACGAGGTCGCAGTCAGACGGTGACACAAACGTGAGCGGGCTCTCTGGCCGCCACACAT